>NW_027937628.1:0-220 GCF_054177405.1 Leptonychotes weddellii | reverse complement strand
GTTTGCAGAGACAATAATATACTCCCCTGAGAGAGTTGCTTTGCAAGACACTGCTGATTCTTTTCTGGGTACACCCCCAACACTTTGCTCCTAGAACTGTAATTAGACTCAGATCCCACAAGCCCCAAAAGATGTTATATAGTATGACCTATGAGGAGGTGCACTGCACTCTAAAAGTCCTGCATGTTTTGTTTTGTTTTGTTTTTTAATTTTTTTTATT
>NW_027937627.1:0-220 GCF_054177405.1 Leptonychotes weddellii | reverse complement strand
TTTAAAAAAAAAAAAAAATTAAAAAAAAAAAAAAGAAAGAAAGAAGGAAACTCAATGAAATATATCCATATAAAGAACTGAAGACATTCAAACTCAACTTTCCCCTTCCTTATAGGTATAGATTCCTATGCTACAGGATTTATCAGTTCCCTACCAAAACAGAGCAAAACAAAGCAAGGGTTCTCTGTAATTGTCGAAGATAATACTAATGATAATTGTG
>NW_027937626.1:0-220 GCF_054177405.1 Leptonychotes weddellii | reverse complement strand
CCTCTTCCTATTCAAGCTCGCCGTGCTGCAGCCATGACTCCTTCACCACGGGCTGTGTGGCCACGGGGAAGTTACTTAGCCTCTCTGGGCGCCCGCGTCCTCACTGTGAAATGGTCATAAAGACAGCAGCCACCTCACAGAAGAGAAACAAACAGCCTCAGACACACATGCTTAGAACACGGCCTGGTCCTCAGGACCCACGCAATAAAGCCCAGATGAT
>NW_027937625.1:0-220 GCF_054177405.1 Leptonychotes weddellii | reverse complement strand
GATCCCCACGGCCAGGCACCCTCCCGCCGCCTTTCATCCTCCGATATCTGCCCGCAGGATCACGGCTCTCCGCTTCGTATCTCGAAACCAACTGCCTGCGATATTCTGTTTGTAGAGATTCAGATCTTCTTACATCTCAGGCTGGTTTCGTGGGTGCTCAGAGTGGTCTGGTAGATATCCAGCTCAATTCCGGGGACCAGTTGAAATAGGGTCCCCTACT
>NW_027937624.1:0-220 GCF_054177405.1 Leptonychotes weddellii | reverse complement strand
GAAAGTGATCATAGGAGCAACGATGAAAGCCAAGCACAGACCCAACAACATGGGTTTTCTCTCACCAAAGATGATCTTACTTACCAACCAGCCAGAAGTAGAGACTGATGCTGAGTTCTAGATAATGGTACCAGCCAGCCACCTGTTGGCAGATTGATTACACTCAACCCTTTCCTCCTTGTTGGAGCCATCAAATTGATTTACTAGAAATAATACATAT
>NW_027937623.1:0-220 GCF_054177405.1 Leptonychotes weddellii | reverse complement strand
CCCCCCCCCCCCCCCCCCCCCCCAAAAGAGAAAACCAGCACACAGGACATTTCAGAGTGATCACTGGACCTAAAAAGAGCTGGAAGAAGGATATGGAAGGAAGATGCTAGAGAAAGTGTAACCCACTGAAGTAAAGCACAATCTCCATCTCTTTTCACATTGAGTCCTCCAAGTGATTCAGACATCCTGCCTGCACTTCTGTTTCTCCTGTCTTCCTGTT
>NW_027937622.1:0-220 GCF_054177405.1 Leptonychotes weddellii | reverse complement strand
GGTAGCTTTGGGTTCCCAAACTTTTTTTTTTTTAAAGATTTTATTTATTTATTTGACAGAGAGAGACACAGCGAGAGAGGGAACACAAGAAGGGGAAGTGGGAGAGGGAGAAGCAGGCTTCCCGCCGAGCAGGGAGCCCGATGTGGGGCTCGATCCCAGGACCCTGGAATCATGACCTGAGCCGAAGGCAGACGCTTAACGACTGAGCCACCCAGGGGCC
>NW_027937621.1:0-220 GCF_054177405.1 Leptonychotes weddellii | reverse complement strand
TTCTATACACCAACAATGACGGAGCATAAAGAGAAATTCAAGGAACTGATCCCATTTACAACTGCATCAAAAACCACAAGATACCTAGGAATAAACCTAATCAAAGAGGCAAAGGATCTGTACTCAGAAAACTATAGAACACTCATGAAAGAAACTGAGGAAGACACAAAGAAATGGAAAAATGTTCCATGCTCACGGATTGGAAGAACAAATATTGTTA
>NW_027937620.1:0-220 GCF_054177405.1 Leptonychotes weddellii | reverse complement strand
TGAAACAGCCAATCACAAAAAGACAAGTGTTATACGGTTTCAGTCAAGCTCATAGAAACAGAAAGCAGAATGGTGGTTGCCAGGACTAGCGGGAGGAAGAAATGGAAGAAAGTCGGTGTTTCATGGGTATAGAGTTCCAGTTGTGCAGGATGAAAAATTCTGGAGATTGGCTGCACAGCATTCATTTTGGCAGCACATATACTAAAACTGGAGACCGGCC
>NW_027937619.1:0-220 GCF_054177405.1 Leptonychotes weddellii | reverse complement strand
TCCCTTTCTCACCGCTGCCCTTGCCCCGTCTGCCTGGATCACCAGCATCAGCACTGATTTATGAGCCCACTTGGGCACAGGGAAGTTTTCAGGGTAGCCTTTGGCACCCCTCCTGTTGCCAAGCGGGGAGGAGTGCGGGGTTGCTTAGGAGGAAGGAATGACAAACGTACCAATGACAAAAAACCAAATCTCACCAAGTTCTCAAACCCAGGGGCTCGAG
>NW_027937618.1:0-1288 GCF_054177405.1 Leptonychotes weddellii | reverse complement strand
GGAGAAGCAGAAGCAGACTGATCACAAAATCACAAGTAAAAAAATAAATTCCGGAACTGAAAAGTGCCAAGAAGAAGCTAAAATAGGAAACTGTCGGGGAGGGTGAGGGGAGCAGGGCTAAAATGACAAAGGGAACAGCTCTCTAAGGAGATAACATTTGTGCAGAGGTCTTCCCAAGCTAAGGGAACAGTGAGTGTGACAGGAGAATGAGCTCTGTCTAGCAGATACCAGCGGGGGGAGGAAGGTGGGAGACAGGGCAGGAGAGGAGAGGTGGCCACAGCGGCAAGACCTTACACACTTGGTATCAGTCTCCTATAAATCAGTGCCAGCTTAGTGGGACCAGCCTCCAGTTCTAGGTCAGAAGTATAAACTGGAGGTTCCTGAGATGGTCAGATGCCATGCCTTCCCCAACTCCTTGAGGCTGTCCACAGGCCCTGGCTCGCGGCCCCTTCCCTACACCACTAGGTCCTTCCCATCTTCCTCTCGCCTCCGAGATTACAGTCCTCCTGCCTTCCTTTTATACACACCCTTGTCTTTATGCTGGGCCCACCAAATAATCCAGGATAATCTCCCCAGCTCGAGATACTTTAATAAGTATGACATCCCTTGTGCCATATAAAGTCACACAGTTATAGGTTCTGGGGATTAGGATATGGACAAGTTTGCGGGGGCCAGTATTCATCCACCACACACTTTATTTCTGAGGATTAGCCGAAGTAGGGGAGTGAGGTGATCCTTCATGCTGATCAACTGGGCTGCTTTGCAGGGGAACATGTTATAGTGGGGCAAGGGTGACACAGTTGGATAAATCTGCAGATTACACTAATATGTACTTCCTATTTCTTAAAAAGAAAATAATATCTATAGAGCATAAAATATTACTTAGGAAATATTTTTTTAAAGATTTATTTATTTTAAAGAGAGAGAAACAAAGAGCAGGGGGAGGGGGAGAGGGAGAGAGAGAGATCTCCAGCAGACTCCCCACTGAGTGCAGAGCCCAACACAGGGCTCAATCCCAGGACCCTGAGAACACTACCCGAGCCAAAATCAAGAGTCAGAGGTTCAACCGACTGAGCCACCCGGGCGCCCCGTACTTAAGGAGTTTTTTTAATGGAAATAGGGTTAGAAATGAGTTAGCAACACCCAATAACTATTACTTCCTCAGAAAGGCCAGGAGTACTTTTTAATGGTATCTCTGTTCTTTTTAATGGTATCTCTGGCATGTCCAAATGAAAAAATTAAAATTATTTATAATATTAAAAGCTTCTATTAGGAAAGAAAAAAGGTT
>NW_027937617.1:0-220 GCF_054177405.1 Leptonychotes weddellii | reverse complement strand
CGTAACCCTGCCCCCTCCCCCCCCCCCCCCCCCCCGGCCTCCGCTGGGGTTGGGGGCCAGGAAAGGAGAGGGCCCGGCCCCTCCCTGGGCGCGGTCCTGCGTGGTTCAGCAACCTTCCCTGCCGCTTAACGCCCAGGGGGAAACTGAGGCCGTTGTCTAGAGGGGCCCGGCGAGGTGGGTCCCTGCGGGGATGGGGTGATCGAGCAGGCGAGGATCCTTG
>NW_027937616.1:0-220 GCF_054177405.1 Leptonychotes weddellii | reverse complement strand
TGGTACCAGCCATTCTAGCTAAGAGTCAAGCTCTGGACCCCACTCCTCATCCAGCTTCATCTTATCCTCTGGCCTGCACCTCTTCCCAAGTACTGTAAGGCATCACTTCTGTAAACCTCTAGATGCTTCCCTCCAGGGCAGTCCCATAACCCTGATTGTGGGCCTCTGTGGGTAAATCATTTGCCCAGCATAAAGGGGAGGCAGAGAATTGCTGGGAGAT
>NW_027937615.1:0-220 GCF_054177405.1 Leptonychotes weddellii | reverse complement strand
GGGCCCCCCCAAAGGACTGGCTGCTTTCCTCTGCTGGAGAGCCCTCCTCCCACCCGCAACCCCCGCCCAGGCTTCCTGACCTGCCAGAGTCCTACCCTCCTTCAGAACAAGGCTCCCCTCCTCAGGAAAGCCCACCCTGACTGTCCTTGGCCCCAGCTCCTGGGGCTCGCTGCACACAGCTCTCTTTCAGCACTTTGCCCCGCAGTGCAGTCTCGGGGGG
>NW_027937614.1:0-220 GCF_054177405.1 Leptonychotes weddellii | reverse complement strand
TACTGGTGCTTTAAATACATATTTATGTCATGAAAGTTTTCCTCTTAGATAAGTGATGCCTGTTTTTAGAAAATATGGTCGTGAAATGTTACTCCACCTTACTCGCACTCTGCAAGCGTGTCTACTAAAGCCACAAATTGCCGTGGCAGCAAACACCCACAATCGTGTGACTGTGTGGGAATATTTGGGGATATCCATATGTGTACACCATGATGTTTTT
>NW_027937613.1:0-220 GCF_054177405.1 Leptonychotes weddellii | reverse complement strand
TGGGTGGAAAGGAAAAAAAACAAACAAACAAACCCAGAAAACTCTTTGGAAGGATAATCATACCTGAATAAGTGAAGGGGAAGGGTTTATGGCCTGTTCATAAGACTGGGGAAAGAAAAAAAAAGAAGAAAATGGTGGTGCAAATTTGGGCCCAAGATTGATGACTGTGTATAAATGGAAGAGGGGTTGTTGAGAGACATTTCTCCATTTCCTCTCTGTC
>NW_027937612.1:0-220 GCF_054177405.1 Leptonychotes weddellii | reverse complement strand
CCATCGACTTGAACTCCTTGCGGCTCAGGGAGTTTTTATCTTCGGGGCCTAAGAGAATTGTTGGCATACAACAGGCACAGAATAATTGTTCCTGGGCAAATGGGGGATGCTTCCTCCACTGTGGACAACCACCAGCATGCGTCCATAGCACCTTCAGAGCACCTAGAAAACCACGCTGCAGGTTGTTTTATGTTTCTATCACTCTCTGACTGCTAAGTTG
>NW_027937611.1:0-220 GCF_054177405.1 Leptonychotes weddellii | reverse complement strand
GCCGAAGAAGATGCTTAGGGCGGAGTATTAGCTTGCAAGGGCTGCCCGAACAAAGGACCACAGGCCATGTGGCTCAACCACAGAAGCTTATCGTCCCACAGTTCTGGAGGCCAGAAGTCTGAGATCAGGTGTCGGCAGGGCTGGTTCCTTCTGCAGGCTGTGAGGGAGAATCTGTCCCCTGCCTCTCTCCTCGTTTCAGCGGTTTGCTGGCATCCTTTGG
>NW_027937610.1:0-220 GCF_054177405.1 Leptonychotes weddellii | reverse complement strand
TTATTATAAATTTTGTTGTTGTTGCTGTTGTTTTTTAATGCACTCAAAATTTATTCAATTAATAGCTGTGTTTTACTGATAAAGATATGTTTAAATTAGATAGCTTCATAAATGTTAATTATTCATTTTCACCTTAAAGAGAAATCTATGATTTTGGTGTTCTTGCTTATTATAAAAACAAAAAATATATTTATTTATATATCTTTTTTCTATGCTAAGG
>NW_027937609.1:0-220 GCF_054177405.1 Leptonychotes weddellii | reverse complement strand
CTATAATGTCTGCTGACATTAGTGTTGTGGGGACCTCTGAGGTCATGGGGGGTATGTGGCTTACACTAGAAGAGGATGAAAACTCACCTGTGGAGGCCGATGATGTGGGCATTTCTGATGTTGTGGAAGGCTTATGGCTGACCCTGGAAGGAGATGAAGTGCTTCCTGCCCCAGAGGTGGCTGCGTCCTGGGAAATGTCCTCTGTAGGAGAGTATCCAGT
>NW_027937608.1:0-220 GCF_054177405.1 Leptonychotes weddellii | reverse complement strand
GGGCTCCAGGAGGCTCCAGGCTCCAGATATGGGCAGCGGCTGGACAGAAGGCGGTTTCTGCCCAGCAGACCATTGCTGGGCCCTTTACCAGAGGCTTAGAGCCCTCGTCAGCATTTCTGGGGACAAACATAGGGAAGATGGAGACTTTGATTTCCAGTGTCGGTTTACAGTAAAAAGAGATTGGTTATGAAGCTCCCACAGCAGCAGAATAAGCCTCAAG
>NW_027937607.1:0-1288 GCF_054177405.1 Leptonychotes weddellii | reverse complement strand
TACAACCATCACAATCATCTTTAGAACATTTTCATCACCCCAAAAAGGAACCCCATACTCTATAATCATCACTCCCAAATTCTCCCTTTCCCTCTCAGCCCTAGGCACTCCCTAATCTACTTTCTGTCATTTTGCCTATTCTGGTCATTTCACATAATCATACAATATGTAATCTTTTGTGAATGGCTTCTTCCACTTAACAACATTTTCAAAGTTCATCCATGATTCTAAGATGTATCAGTATTTCATTCTTATTGCTGAATAATAATCCATTGTATGGCTATACCACTTGTTTATGCAGCCATCAGTTGATGGGTGTGTTGGGTTGTTTCCAATTTGGGGTTATTATGAGTAATGCTATGAGAACATTTGATTACAGGTTTTTGTGTGGACATGTTTTCCTTTCTCTTCCATAGATACCTAGGATTGGAATTATTGGGTTAGGTGGTAACTCCACATTTAGCAATTTGTGTTACCACCAACTGTTTTCAGAAGTGGTCTGAACCATCTTACATTTCCACCAACTATGAAAAGAGGGTGATGATTTCTCCACATCCTTGCCAATACTTTTTATTACCTTTTTTGATTAAAGCCATCCTAGAGAGTGTGAAGTAGTATTTTACTGTGGTTGTAATTTTCTTTCCCTAAAGACTAATGATGTTGAGCATCTTCTTAGGTGCTTATTGTCTGGCTATTTGTATATCTTCTTTACAGAAATATCAATTCGGAAAAATACATTCATATCCTTTGACTATTTTTACTTTGGTTGTCTTCTTATTACTGAGTTATAAAAGGGATTTTTAATGTTTTTTAGATACAAGCCTCTTAAAGATATGATTCACAAATATATTCTCGTTTTATGGGTTGCCTTTTAACTTTCTTGACAGTGTTCTTCAAAGTACAAAAGTGTATTTTAATGACCTCCAATATGGCTGTTTTTCTTTTGTTGCTTGTGCTTTTGGCAACACATTTTAAAAGCTTGACCTAACCCAAAGTAATAAAGATTTACTTGCATATATTTTTTTCTTTTTTTTAATTTTATTATGTTATGTTAGTCAACATACAATACCTCATTGGTTTTTGATGTGGTGGTCCACAATCCATTGTTTTCGTATAACACCCAGTGCTCCATGCAGTACGTGCCCTCCTTAATACCCATCACCAATGGCTGACCAATGGCTGATAAATTGCTAACCAATCCCCCCTCCCACCTCCCCTCTAAAACCCTGTTTGTTTCTCAGAGTCCATACTCTCTCATGGTTCATCTCTCCCTCCAATTCCCCCCCCC
>NW_027937606.1:0-220 GCF_054177405.1 Leptonychotes weddellii | reverse complement strand
CTCTCAGGTCATGACATGAGCCTGAGCTGAAACCAAGCATTGGACACTTAATGGACTGAGCCACCCAGGCACCCCTAAGGGTTTTCTTTTTCCTTTTTTTTTTTTTTTTTTTAAGATTTTATTCTTAAGCAATCTCTACACCCAACATGGGGCTCTAACAACTCTGAAATCAAGAGTTGCATGCTGCACTGATTGAGCCAGCCAGGTGCCCCATCTGGTG
>NW_027937605.1:0-220 GCF_054177405.1 Leptonychotes weddellii | reverse complement strand
GGGCCCGATGGACTCTCAGAAGCAAAGGGACAGCTCTGGAGGACTTGGCCTGAAGCAAGGGATGGACGCTGGAAAGTGCTTCCTTAGGGTCAGGAGAGGCTAGGAAGTGTTCTCACTGCAGCGGAGTGTAGGGGTTATGTGTCACCCCGAGAAGAAGGGCACTTGCTCAAGCCATAGGGAGGAGAGGTGAGGAAGGGCTAGGATGTTGGGACGAGTGTAT
>NW_027937604.1:0-220 GCF_054177405.1 Leptonychotes weddellii | reverse complement strand
TTCATGTATAAGCAAAGCAAGTTATGGTTCCAATAGGTTATGAGAAAAGCCAGTTTTGAACCAAGATCTTTAATTTTCTAAGTTTTCACAGATCTACAAAATGGAGGAATTCTTGGAAGAAGGAACGGTTCTCTGTGAGGCAAAATCAATACGTACAAGTTATCATCCAGGCAGCCGAAGAACAACTTTGAAATGAAGTCTTTCATTCACCTCTCCCTCA
>NW_027937603.1:0-220 GCF_054177405.1 Leptonychotes weddellii | reverse complement strand
TTCTAGCAAATCCATTAAGATGGCTGCTAGAGGATGATTTCTGGTGCCTCTGCCAAGTCTTCCAGGGAGGAGAGCCTACTTTAGGGCGCAAGGAAGGAGTTTCACTGGGCTGGTGCAGGGAGCAGTGTGAGGATCGGCAGTTTGGGAAGTTTGTGAGAACCAAGGCCCCACAGGCGTCCACCTGGGCCTGAAGGGCTACGCTTTAGTTCTCCCACCGGCC
>NW_027937602.1:0-220 GCF_054177405.1 Leptonychotes weddellii | reverse complement strand
CTGTCAAATAAAGAAATTTTTAAAAATCTTTAAAAAAAAAATTTATCTTAACCATTTTTAAGTGTATGGTTCAGTAGTGTTAAGTACCTTTACATTGCTGTACAAACCATCTCCAGAACTCTTCATCTTGCAAAGCTCTGTACTCGTTAAATAACACTCCCCCCTCCTTGCCCCTGAAGCCCACCCTTCTACTCTCTGTTTTTATAAATTTGACGACTCT
>NW_027937601.1:0-220 GCF_054177405.1 Leptonychotes weddellii | reverse complement strand
TCCCGCCGAGCAGGGAGCCCGATGTGGGGCTCGATCCCAGGACCCTGGGATCATGACCCGAGCCGAAGGCAGACGCTTAACCGACTGAGCCACCCAGGCGCCCCTAAGGGAACTTTTAAATAAAGTATAAAATACATATGTAAAAGTCACCAAATCATGAGTACTTAGCTCAGTGAAGTTTTGCAAACTAAAACCATTTTTTTTTTTTTTTAAAGATTTT
>NW_027937600.1:0-220 GCF_054177405.1 Leptonychotes weddellii | reverse complement strand
GTGTTGTGCTTTTCTTAATGACTGCCTTGGAACAAGGTGAATGCAAAAGTGCTTGTGTTCTTTTCCTGCTCATAATGTATATTTTGCAAGAGAAAAATCAAAGTGATCACTGAAGTCTTCAGTGCTGAATAATGACTTCTGTGATGATCTGTGTCCTGTCAGTGTCCCTGTGACTTTGCAGAGAAGGAGAGGGAAAGGGGTGGGGGAGAAGGGGGGGAGG
>NW_027937599.1:0-220 GCF_054177405.1 Leptonychotes weddellii | reverse complement strand
CTTCCCCTCCTCTCCGATCAAGCACAAGGGACACTTGAGCCCCGAAGGTCAGGGGATAATGGGACCTGGACAGACACGTGACTGAGGCTGAGGAATGAGCAGCAGCTGTCCCTCCCCAGGCTGCTGGGGGGTTGCCCCTGCTCCTGCCTTGGGGGAGGCTGTGGCCCTCGCCTGGCGCGTGCCACACAGCGGCAGCGGATGTTCTCCCCAAGCTGGGGCT
>NW_027937598.1:0-220 GCF_054177405.1 Leptonychotes weddellii | reverse complement strand
GTCTTGCCTGGCTCCCGGTCGTGATTACCCCAGAGTCGAAGGGGGAGGAGGTCATCAGATAGAGTTTGTCCCACACCCGGCTGGAACGGACCTGTCCAGAATGAGGGTGCAGGCCAGGAGGGGCCCCCTGCATGCCTGTTCCCAGCCCAACATCATCTTCCAGGGCCCCCACACATCGCTCGCGTGGTGGAGAGTCCTGCTCCAGGAGGGACCCCCGATC
>NW_027937597.1:0-220 GCF_054177405.1 Leptonychotes weddellii | reverse complement strand
ACTTGCTCTGGAGTCACAGGCCACCCTCTCCACAAGCCCACCAGCCGTGGACCCCTGTACCCTCCCAATTCCTGGCATTATCCAGCTGTCTCATTTTAACAATCTAAATGATATAAAGCTATAACATTGTTTTATCTATCTATCTATCTATCTATCTATCTATCTATCTATCTATCTATCAAGTGGGCTCCACACCCAGTGTGGAGCCCAACATGGGGTT
>NW_027937596.1:0-1288 GCF_054177405.1 Leptonychotes weddellii | reverse complement strand
AATGAGCGAGCCGGGCAGCGAGCGCACCGAGTGTGAGGGGCCGGCGTTCGATCCCGGGGGCCGGAGGCCTGGGCTCTGCTGACCGGCGTGCGGGAGGCTCCCGAGCCCGGGCTGGGCGCAGAGTTTGGAGAAGGAGTCCGGAACAGACGCGCGCACCTCGGGAACTCCGCGTGCATCGTGGCCCCGCCGTTCACTAACCGAAGGACCCTAGACATGTTTCATCCCCCCCATTACGGGGGAGAACCCTGTAAATGGGGTGCTCCAGCAGCGACCTCACAGAGTGGCTGCGCGGGTTGCATGGGGGAACACGTGCCAAGTGCCGAAGATGGTGCGCGGCACGTGGTGGGCACACAGATACCATTAAAACCGTAATGTGACGGATCCTGTAAGACCTGGCTCCGGGGGAGGTGAGATGGAAAAGCGTCGCCTGTCACCTGTCTCACTTACCCGTCGCCTTTCCTTGCTGGTCCCTACTCCCTTTCCACCGCTAATGCATGGGCGGTGCGGACAGTGGGAAGCCTGGGCTGTCCTGGGCCTCGCAGCCGTGCAGGGTCATCCCTCGTCCACCCGGGGAATTCAGACAGCTCAGGAAGTCGGGAGTCACCCCCACCAGCACCCCCAGGGGATCTTGGATTTCAACCCAACCGCATTAAGGAATACCCGCAACAATATGGGTAAACTGCAAGAATATTATTCTGATAGAAAGAAGCTGATATTAAAAACATACAGATTATATGACGTCATTTACATTTTAGTAAATTGTTCTATCCGTCTTTAGGCCAAAAAAAAGATTAATCTTAATTTGTCTTTAGGCAAAAGTCATCAGTGATGATCAAATACAGGTGGTGGAGACCCTAGGGTTTCTGATGGGGGAGCAGGGGTGAGGGGCCCTCCGGCTGATAGACAGGCACTACATCTTGACTGAGCCGTGGTCACACCAGTGTCTACGTGCGCAAAGCGTGTCGAGCTGGACATTTGAGATGTGTGCCCCCGACATGTGAAAATGACACCCCAATAAAAAAGAGGACGATAAAACAATGGTTTATTCTACACTCGGAGCCCACTGAAGAGCACACGTGAATAAATGCCTTTATAAACGAAGGAATGAAAGTGTGCTCGCTGCTTCCTGGGGCCGCCCGAGCGTGAGCGCTGGGACCTCTGAGCCTCCTGGCACTTCTTTCCAGCTCCTCTGAGTGGGCAAGTGTCTCCAGTGTCCTCAGGTTTGTCCCAGGAGGAAACACACCCTGTGAGTCAGTGCTTGACTCAGCAAGGACTCCCTGCAACTTGT
>NW_027937595.1:0-220 GCF_054177405.1 Leptonychotes weddellii | reverse complement strand
GGCAGTATGTTGGAATTAGGGAATTGCAGAGAATGGTGAATATCTGAAACATTTTTCTAAGAAGTGGCAGAAGCAACTTCTTAAGGACACGTAAACGTACTGTAAACCACTACTAATGGCAAAGCTGAGCTTAAGTGGGAAATAGATCATTTGTAGCATTTCCAGTCTTGATCTTTCTCCAATATTGTTTGAAAGCCTGGGTGGAGGAGAACAGAGGCAG
>NW_027937594.1:0-220 GCF_054177405.1 Leptonychotes weddellii | reverse complement strand
TGACAGTGATGATGATGGTGGTGATGATGACGATGTTGACAGTGACAGTGGTGATGGTGACTGATGATGACAATGACGATGACAATGATGATGGTGATGATGGTGATGTTGACAGTGATGATGATGACAGTGACAGTGGTGATGATGATGGTGACTAATGACAGTGACGATGACAATGACATTGATAGTGATGATGGTGATGGTGGTGATGATGATGTTG
>NW_027937593.1:0-220 GCF_054177405.1 Leptonychotes weddellii | reverse complement strand
TTCGGCGTGGAGGATCAGAGGGGCCTGGGGAGGCGGGGACTCGCAGGCCGTGAGGGCACAGGGCGGCAGGAAGGGGGTGCTCCGTGACCCCCCACTTCCCGCCAGGAAGCTCCGTGCTCAGGCCACCTGCCCCCTCGTCCACCTTCCTCAGAGGTCCCCAAAGACGGAAGGAAACGGGCCGGGACGGTGCCCCAGCCCCAGCTCCCCAGGGTGGACGCGC
>NW_027937592.1:0-220 GCF_054177405.1 Leptonychotes weddellii | reverse complement strand
TAATTTGTTTTATCTTATCTTTTCCTCTATCTCTTCTTTATACATAATCTTTTGTGGCCTGTGGACACAGCCTCCTGATACTTTCTTTTCTCTCATTCTGTGCTAATTTCAATTTGGTCTGCTTTAAAGTTGTTCTGCTGATCAGTTCTTCTTGGGATCTTAGGATGACTTTTACTGAGTCAGATTTGATGTGTTCTAGTAGAGGAACCAAGAATTAGGT
>NW_027937591.1:0-220 GCF_054177405.1 Leptonychotes weddellii | reverse complement strand
TCATCCCGGTGTATATGCTGCGACGGTATCTGTCCTCTTTTGCCTCGGATTATTAGGTTTTTATGGGATGGAATCTACGTAGTGTTAATGCTTTTATTAATAAGTGTATACTCAGCGACACTATTTACATTCGTAAGGCTTTGTAGACAGCACTACCATCTATATCCAGAGCATTTCCATCCTAAGTAACCTCTGTACCCATGAAAAATGACTGCACCTC
>NW_027937590.1:0-220 GCF_054177405.1 Leptonychotes weddellii | reverse complement strand
CTCTTGCACTATTGGTGGGAATGCAAATTGGTGCAGCCATTGTTGCAAACAGTATGGAGATTCCTCAAAAAAATTAAAAATAGGGGGGCGGAGCAAGATGGCGGAGGAGTAGGAGACCTGGATTTCGTCTCCTCTCAGGAATTCAGCTGGATAGGGATCAAACCATTCTGAACACCTACAAACTCAACAGGAGATCGAAAAAAAGAAGAGCAACAACTCT
>NW_027937589.1:0-220 GCF_054177405.1 Leptonychotes weddellii | reverse complement strand
GAAAGTGATCATAGGAGCAAAGATGAAAGCCAAGCACAGACCCAACAACATGGGTTTTCTCTCACCAAAGATGATCTTACTTACCAACCAGCCAGAAGTAGAGACTGATGCTGAGTTCTAGATAATGGTACCAGCCAGCCACCTGTTGGCAGATTGATTACACTCAACCCTTTCCTCCTTGTTGGAGCCATCAAATTGATTTACTAGAAATAATACATAT
>NW_027937588.1:0-220 GCF_054177405.1 Leptonychotes weddellii | reverse complement strand
CGGGAAGCCTGCTTCTCCCTACTTGTTTTCCCTGTCTTGCTATGTCTCTCTCTCTGTCAAATAAATAAAAAATAAAATCCTTAAAAAAATAAAGGAATGAGTACTAATGAGTACTAAGCATCAGACTTTCATCAACAACTCCTAAATTTTATCCTACAATTCTATGAGCAATTAACTCCTTTTTTTTAAGTTTTGTTTTGTTTTTAGAGATAGAGCTTGT
>NW_027937587.1:0-220 GCF_054177405.1 Leptonychotes weddellii | reverse complement strand
CTCTCAAATAAATAAATAAATAAAAGTTTCATTATTCATGTTCTGGAGACTCTGAGCAAGTGAAGTGAATCCAAAGTATGAAATAATAAGTTCTAGAGCTTTGTCATCGATTGTATTAAATGTGCTATTTGTCACCAGCCATTGACATGCACTTAGCATCCCCAAACTGATCATTACTATACTCACCTTTGTAAAAATATTTTTTTTTGGTCAGCTTGGG
>NW_027937586.1:0-220 GCF_054177405.1 Leptonychotes weddellii | reverse complement strand
TGCATGTCCTGTTTCTCTGCTGCAAGGCTTAGTCCACAGCTACCCACTGAAGTTGTCCCTAACACTACTCACCAGACCTGTCTGGTTGTCCCGGATACGATGTGGGATGGTTCTTCTTGGCCCCCTTGTGATTGGGTTGGAGCCATGTGACAAGATCTGCTCAATGAGTTGTGGGTACAAATAGCACATGTCTTGGGGCACCTGGGTGGCTCAGTCGTTA
>NW_027937585.1:0-1288 GCF_054177405.1 Leptonychotes weddellii | reverse complement strand
TGTTGCAGAGCTCGTTCTGTCTCTGTACGTCTAGCTCACACACACCGCCCGTGTGGAAGTCCCATCGACCTCGACTGGGGAGCGCGGAACTATCTTCCAGACACACACAGCTGGGAAGCACACGATACGTGGCTAGTGCCACTGCAGAACCAAGTTTTAAATGTTATTTAATTTTAAATACTTTAGACGCCAATGGCCACGTGTGTGGAGGGGCATCGTGGCCTCCTGGGTCCTCCGTCCATGTCACCTTGGTTCTCAGAGCACCTAAAACCCTGCCAGCAAGTGTCAGCACGGTTTTGGCAGTGAAAAGAATTCCGGTCTCTCTCAGAGTCGTGGAGTTTCGTGCAAAAGCTAATACTGGACGTGGAAAGTAAGATCCTCTGAGAAGCACAAACATATGTACGAATACCAGAAACTGCAAAGGGGGGTGCAGCCGTGCTGTGGGCCCCCTCCGCTCAGCACGCGGCTCCGTGTCCCCCGCGCCCCGCCCGGGACGAAATCAGACCCCTGCACTTACGCCAGTGTGCGTTCACACGGACTGCTTCGGGGTCTGATGCACACGGGAGTCCACCGTCCTGACTTGCTTCCGAAAGAACTTCAGCGAGCTCCTAAAAAAGAGAAATAAAATAATGTGGAAGACATGCCTTCCAAAATCAATAGTCAATAACCTTCTTACTACACTTCTGGAAAACTCTGAGCGGGTCTGTATCTGACTTGAGAACGAGCCTCAGAAGGTGCTTGAAGTATCTTCTTGCAGTCGGGTTGTCGAGTCATGTTTGCCTTGAGACCCAGAGCCACCCCTGAAGGGGGAGCAGGCTTCCAACCCGCCGGGCAGGTTCGTGTCCCGCATGGGAAGGTCGCGGCACATGCCAGTGCAGGTGCTGCTGAGCATTGTGTTCGAGATGCAGAATGTTTTTTTGAAGATCCTATTTATTTATTTTTCAGAGAGAGAGAGTTTAAGCAGGGGAGAGGCAGAGGGAGAGGGAGAAGCAGGCTTCCCGCCAAGCAGGGAGCCCGACGCGGGGCTCGATCCCGGGACCCCGGGATCATGACCCGAGCCCCCCAGGCGCCCCGAGATGCAGAGTTTTTTACTGAGGTTAGAGAGCAGTCTTACTACTTTATAGCCGATTCTAGAACGTGCTGAGTCAGCGGCACCACTGCCCTTTGAACGGACCCAAAGAAAGCCCCTCATCGCGACCCTAAGGTGGGTTCTGATGCTTAAGGAATACAAGTGGGTATTTTGTTTCATCTGATACACAGAGAACGCTCACACCTTTGTCAGTCGGGG
>NW_027937584.1:0-220 GCF_054177405.1 Leptonychotes weddellii | reverse complement strand
GGTTCAGTCTGATTGGTACAATTTTTTTTTTTTTAAGATTTTATTTATTTATTTGAGACAGAGAGAATGAGAGACAGAGAGCATGAGAGGGAGGAGGGTCAGAGGGAGAAGCAGACTCCCTGCCGAGCAGGAAGCCCGATGCGGGACTCGATCCCGGGACTCCAGGATCATGACCTGAGCCGAAGGCAGTCGCTTAACCAACTGAGCCACCCAGGCGCCC
>NW_027937583.1:0-220 GCF_054177405.1 Leptonychotes weddellii | reverse complement strand
TGACAGAATGGAAGGTCTGCGAAGAAATCGATACCAGCGTTTGTGAGTTGTGCCAGGAAGCATTGTGGGCGCACTACTGAGACTTGCCTCTTTAATTAAAATGCGTTGGTGGCTTTAAGTAGCTCGAAATGTACAGATTTTTTTCTAAAGGACAAAACAAAACAGTGGAGGGTGCGTGACTCCACATGGATTTTTTTGCTGGCTGACTGACTGACTGACT
>NW_027937582.1:0-220 GCF_054177405.1 Leptonychotes weddellii | reverse complement strand
TGGTGACTAACATAACATAAAAAAAAAAAAAAAAAAGAAAAGAAACGAGCCCTTTTATCTCTTGTAGGGAAGTCATCTGATATATATCCCCATGTTTTCTATAAACTATGCATTTTCTGCTATTTCTTAGTGCATGGCATCTATGACTCTGTTAAGGTGGGTACAGATTTATTCTCTTACATCTCCACCTGTTTACCCTCCCCCTTTCTCCAGTACAGTT
>NW_027937581.1:0-220 GCF_054177405.1 Leptonychotes weddellii | reverse complement strand
AAGTTCACAATCTAGAAAAGAATTTTATATTTTAGGAATGCATATTTTTATGTAACTATTACAAATAATAAATTCATTATCACATATTTCAGTATTGAAATTATTATTAAAGTGGAGGGAGGACTTTGCTGTGAGCTTCTGAATTCTAGAAATGTTTCATTTTTTTACTTAAATAATAGTTAAATGAATTTTTTTTTTTAAAGATTTTATTTATTTATTT
>NW_027937580.1:0-220 GCF_054177405.1 Leptonychotes weddellii | reverse complement strand
GTCCTGAGTCAAACGCTGTTGGGAGAGGTCAAGGAAGAGGAGCTTGGAGGAAGTCCCTGATGATTTTGGCAAGAACATTGTTGCGACAGTGGTGAGACAGAGCCTTGAGTAGGTAAGGGTTGTGGAGGAAATGTGAGGTGAAGAATTAGAGCAGTTCAACTGGTTCAGGAAGTTCTGTGACAAGAAGTAGTGAAATGAGAAGTAGTGAAATGAGGTAGAG
>NW_027937579.1:0-220 GCF_054177405.1 Leptonychotes weddellii | reverse complement strand
GCATGGAGCACTGGGTGTTATACGCAAACAATGAATCATGGAACACTACATCAAAAACTAATGATGTAAAGTATGATGATCAACATAACCAAAAAAAAATCAGAATCAAGTAAGTGGGGAAAAAAAAAAAATCTGTGTGAATCTGCCTACTCTTTTTTACTCTCCAGAATTAGAGGCAATCATCCCCTCTAAACTTTAAGAATCCATAGTAATCTGTAGT
>NW_027937578.1:0-220 GCF_054177405.1 Leptonychotes weddellii | reverse complement strand
TGAAATACTGAGTCCTATATTAAAAAAAAAAAAAAAACAAGTTTAGGAAACTATCCTCACTCCTCATCTGTCCCCACCTTCCTCAACAGCTATCAGGTAACACAGGTTCTGGTTATGCATGACTCAGAACCAGACCCATTTTTGAGAATGAGAGTTAGCCACGTGTAATGGGGTGGTTTTCAATACTGTAAAGGAGAAAATTGTAACCTTATTTTATAGA
>NW_027937577.1:0-220 GCF_054177405.1 Leptonychotes weddellii | reverse complement strand
TATTAATTCTTTCAAAGAACCAGCTCCTAGTTTTGTGGATCTGTTCTACTGTTCTTTTGCTTTCTATTTCATTAATACCTGCTCTGATCTTTATTATTTCTCTTCTCCTGCTGGGTTTAGGCTTTATTTGCTGTTCTTTCTCCAGCTCCTTTGGGTGTATGGTTAGGTTGTGTATTTGAGACCTTTCTTGTTTTCTGAGAAAGGCTTGTATTGCTATATA
>NW_027937576.1:0-220 GCF_054177405.1 Leptonychotes weddellii | reverse complement strand
GAATAAAAACTTGTTTACCATTTTTTTTTTGTAAGAGCGGACCAGTAATTCAAGAAAAATGTTTACTTTTTAACCAAGTTAAAACAGAATTTTAATTTTCCATCTGCATAGTTTGATATTTAAATATATCTTAATTTTAACCAGTATTGACAACACATAAAATTCCTTTCCAGGTTCCTTTCCAAAAACCAACTACAACTTTCTTTGATACATTGAAATT
>NW_027937575.1:0-1288 GCF_054177405.1 Leptonychotes weddellii | reverse complement strand
AATGAGCGAGCCGGGCAGCGAGCGCACCGAGTGTGAGGGGCCGGCGTTCGATCCCGGGGGCCGGAGGCCTGGGCTCTGCTGACCGGCGTGCGGGAGGCTCCCGAGCCTGGGCTGGGCGCAGAGTTTGGAGAAGGAGTCCGGAACAGACGCGCGCACCTCGGGAACTCCGCGTGCATCGTGGCCCCGCCGTTCACTAACCGAAGGACCCTAGACATGTTTCATCCCCCCCATTACGGGGGAGAACCCTGTAAATGGGGTGCTCCAGCAGCGACCTCACAGAGTGGCTGCGCGGGTTGCATGGGGGAACACGTGCCAAGTGCCGAAGATGGTGCGCGGCACGTGGTGGGCACACAGATACCATCAAAACCGTAATGTGACGGATCCTGTAAGACCTGGCTCCGGGGAAGGTGAGATGGAAAAGCGTCGCCTGTCACCTGTCTCACTTACCCGTCGCCTTTCCTTGCTGGTCCCTACTCCCTTTCCACCGCTAATGCATGGGCGGTGCGGACAGTGGGAAGCCTGGGCTGTCCTGGGCCTCGCAGCCGTGCAGGGTCATCCCTCGTCCACCCGGGGAATTCAGACAGCTCAGGAAGTCGGGAGTCACCCCCACCAGCACCCCCAGGGGATCTTGGATTTCAACCCAACCGCATTAAGGAATACCCGCAACAATATGGGTAAACTGCAAGAATATTATTCTGATAGAAAGAAGCTGATATTAAAAACGTACAGATTATATGACGTCATTTACATTTTAGTAAATTGTTCTATCCGTCTTTAGGCCAAAAAAAAGATTAATCTTAATTTGTCTTTAGGCAAAAGTCATCAGTGATGATCAAATACAGGTGGTGGAGACCCTAGGGTTTCTGACGGGGGAGCAGGGGTGAGGGGCCCTCCGGCTGATAGACAGGCACTACATCTTGACTGAGCCGTGGTCACACCAGTGTCTACGTGCGCAAAGCGTGTCGAGCTGGACATTTGAGATGTGTGCCCCCGACATGTGAAAATGACACCCCAATAAAAAAGAGGACGATAAAACAATGGTTTATTCTACACTCGGAGCCCACTGAAGAGCACACGTGAATAAATGCCTTTATAAACGAAGGAATGAAAGTGTGCTCGCTGCTTCCTGGGGCTGCCCGAGCGTGAGCGCTGGGACCTCTGAGCCTCCTGGCACTTCTTTCCAGCTCCTCTGAGTGGGCAAGTGTCTCCAGTGTCCTCAGGTTTGTCCCAGGAGGAAACACACCCTGTGAGTCAGTGCTTGACTCAGCAAGGACTCCCTGCAACTTGT
>NW_027937574.1:0-220 GCF_054177405.1 Leptonychotes weddellii | reverse complement strand
TCTTTTGCAGGAGACTCACAATACCCAAATCTGATCCATTGTTGCCCCCATGGAACCCCTTTAGTGGCTTCCTGTTATGTTTAGCATAAAGTTCTAGCTTGTTACAGTTTAAACTTGCTTTCTTTTGAGATTCCCCACTCCTCTTAATTTTACTCTGCCCTTCACTCTAAACTGTAGACTATGGCCACAAAGATGCTGTTTGTCCTGACCACAGAAGTAG
>NW_027937573.1:0-220 GCF_054177405.1 Leptonychotes weddellii | reverse complement strand
GCCGTTAGATGTGAGCACACATGATGGGTCCGTGTTCGGGCGGAGGCTTCGAGCTCCTCTCTCTGCCGCTCTGACCGGCGGTGTGCCGTCCGTCTGGCCCCGGGGCAGATGATGGGGACGGGGCGTGGAGCCTCTGTCTCTCCAGAGTGAGCTGGAAACGTGCCTCCAATCTCATCCGCTGACATTTGGGGGCTCTGTCATGCCACATACTAATGTGCTC
>NW_027937572.1:0-220 GCF_054177405.1 Leptonychotes weddellii | reverse complement strand
TTTGTTTCAGAGGTACAGATCTGTGATTCAACAGTCTTGCACAATTCACAGCGCTCACCATAGCACATACCATCCCCAATGTCTATCACCCAGCCACCCCATCCCTCCCACCACCCACCACTCCAGCAACCCTCAGTTTCTTTCCTGATATTAAGAATTCCTCCTATCAGTGAGGTCATATGATACATGTCTATCTCTGTTGACTTATTTCGCTCAGCAT
>NW_027937571.1:0-220 GCF_054177405.1 Leptonychotes weddellii | reverse complement strand
CCCCCTGTCCCTGAGACACCACACTGGACAGCAATACAGCCGGAAAGGGGCCACTCACCATGTTCAGGGGACACAGCTTTGCCCTTGGCCCATCAGATGTCCAGGGCGGAGGCAGGCCACCCTAACCTAAGCCTCCTCCAGGCCCCAGGAAGGGCACTAGCAAGGTGTTCATGTAGTCCCAGGTTGTTGTGTTTTTTTTAAGGTTTTATTTATTCATTTG
>NW_027937570.1:0-220 GCF_054177405.1 Leptonychotes weddellii | reverse complement strand
GGTGTCTCCCCTCCTGCTTCCTGACAGCACAGGCTTCCCATTCTGGATGTTCTTGCATGGCACGTTGTATCTTTCCTTACTCTTCCTGCCTTATTCTAAACCCCAGTCCCCCAACCTGGAAAACACATTCCCGTGGATATGGAATGATAAAGAGAGATTGATGGGTTGCCCTTCAGAAGCATCCTATTTGCATGTATCACGGTACTCCCTCCTAAGATAT
>NW_027937569.1:0-220 GCF_054177405.1 Leptonychotes weddellii | reverse complement strand
AGAGCTTGTGGGTGGGCGATGGGATGCGTCACAACAGGCTTTAGCTGTACATCCTCACTGGCATCTGCAGGCAGCATCACACCAGATGACCTTCAGCCTTCAGCCCTCGAGTGTGTGCTTCCTCCTTCGAGAGACAGACTCTTGAGGGAATCTGCTTCCAACAGAGACTGGTTTCATCAAAATTAAAAATCTGATCCCATGTACAGCCTTCTTCATCAGT
>NW_027937568.1:0-220 GCF_054177405.1 Leptonychotes weddellii | reverse complement strand
TGCTTTATGTCAGACAAATATAGTGTCCTTAAGATAATGCTGATAAAACCTAAGACCTGGTACCCAGTTTGCTAAATAACTAGTTTAATGGCAGAGTTAAAGACAGTGATATGGAAATACTGACCCAACCACATACACAGAACTGATAACCTCCTCAGGCAAGCTGTTAAGATTCATTCTTCCTTTTTTTTTTTTTTTTCCTATTTTTGTTTCCAACTCT
>NW_027937567.1:0-220 GCF_054177405.1 Leptonychotes weddellii | reverse complement strand
TAATTAGGAGGAAGCCAGACATTCTAGACAATTCCATGCCCTCTTAAGGATTAAGAGCCAAAACAGCACAAAATAACTGCCTCTGGTTCATAATTTTAAACTTTTTAGCCAATTTATTAAAATCAAGGGAACTTAAACCAAAAAAGACCAAAAATACATTATAAATCTATTGCTAATATTTTCTTTTTTTTTTTTTTTTAAAGATTTTATTTATTTATTT
>NW_027937566.1:0-220 GCF_054177405.1 Leptonychotes weddellii | reverse complement strand
TCCAGAAATTTATTGGAGAGGAAGGAAGGAAGGAGATTCCCTATTGGTTGGAGTGTTAACCCTCATATTTCCTTTATCTCTGTTTTCTCTTCTTTGGCAGAAGAGATTAATAAGGAATGTGAACTTCCAAAGGAGACATCTTTGTCTAAGCTAACATATGTCCAACTGAAATTAAATTAAAAAGCCTTTTTTTTTTTTTAAAGATTTTATTTATTTATTT
>NW_027937565.1:0-220 GCF_054177405.1 Leptonychotes weddellii | reverse complement strand
GGGTGAATGACTTAGGCATTGTTACTGACTTTGTGACCATAAATCAGAAGGAGGATCATCTGCTTTCAGACCACAGTTGACCACGAGTGATTAAACCATGGAAAGCAAAAGAATGGGTAAGAGGTGGGGGTTGGGGGTGAATACGGTGCTCTGTTCAGTGGTATTTGGGTTATCTACTCGCTATGCAGTTTAGTGATATATGAGTGAAATGCTGTGTTTC
>NW_027937564.1:0-1288 GCF_054177405.1 Leptonychotes weddellii | reverse complement strand
AAGTCATTTAATTACCCGAATTTTATTATAAAATGCATTGTTTTTATTTTTTTAATTTATTTTTTTTAAAGATTTTATTTATTTATTTGACGGAAAGAAAGAGCGAGAGCAGGAACACGAGTAGGGGGAGTGGGAGAGGGAGAAGCAGGCTTCCCGCCGAGCAAGGAGCCCAATGTGGGGCTCGATCCCAGGACGTTGGGATCATGACCTGTGCAGAAGGCAGACGCTTAATGACTGAACCCCCCAGGCGCCCCAATACATTGTTGTTAAATGACAATGTTTCTATTCATAAAAACTATTTTGGGGATAAATAAATAAGGGATAACACCATAGAAAAGCTCTAATGTATTTGTGGTCAGTTGCTCTTCAAAATACTTAGAGAAGTAGAGAGAATTATCAAATACAGGTCCTAATTTAGAAATGTTATTGGGAAACGATAGGACGCACTATACATTTTGTTATTATTAAAAAGGAAACACATTTATGCAAGGTTATTTTACCTGGGTGTTAATGAGGACTAATGTATATGGACCTGACTCATTCAGATACTCAGATATCACCTAGATATTTCAGTGTAAACATGAGCCTTATCATGAAATTATTCAAGTTTATTTGTGCTTCTACTCAACATGTTTACCCCAAGAAAAAGCAGATATTGTTCTCCTTTGCTGATTTGTTTCTTTATATTGAATTTCTTTATTGATTGTGTTTTCACTTCATTTGAACTTATACTAGGTATCAGATCTGTGCACATAGTTGTTAGTGACACTTTGTTAATAATGGCAAGATAAAGTTGCTAGTGCTGTAATAAGAATATTTTATTAATTGTCCAGGCTGGGAACCAACCCAAGGTAAAACCAACATGATAAATGGCCCGTTGCCATTGCTTTCAAAAGAAATTATAGTACTATTCTTCCCTCTCAAACATTGGCTCAATTCCCATTTTCTAATTGATCGGCAAGAGGCTGACACTATTATTATTTTTTTTAATTTGCTTGTTTTGGGGTTGCTTAATGGGTTTCTCCCCTGTTCCTCTACTCACACCCCATTATTCCCACTGTGTTATTGCATGTAATTTATGCAAATTCTTAACTTCCCTGCCTTGTTTTCAGCTCCTAAGGTGAAATTTTATGCTTAACTCATTCCTAGCTTTTTCTTTATTGTTCTATTTGATAGATATCAGTAGTTCCCTAGAGAGAGAGAGAAAGGTAGGGAAACTTATGTCTCTTAGTCAAAGACTCAATTTTTATCAGAAAGCATTCAATAATCACTAGGTAAAAAAGATTTT
>NW_027937563.1:0-12618 GCF_054177405.1 Leptonychotes weddellii | reverse complement strand
CATATTTTCCTACACTTTTACTCCAATAATATGTATAATTAATACCAAGTATTTTTCTAACATTTATGATACCTAAAAATACAATGAAATTCCAGACTTGATATAATTATTATCTAAGGCCTGTGATATATTTTTCATTTTTTTTCTTGAGGATTTGTGTAAGAAATATTCACATTATCTAAAATCTGTTGCACTTTTATTTCCTGCCAGTAGTGGTCATAATTTTCCCCACTATACAGACGAGGCCAAAGGTAGTGAAAAACTTACTGAAGGAAAGTTCAGATTCAAGCCAGGCCTGCATGACTTCTGAGCCAGAGCTCATCAGTGCCTCTATTACATGCAATAACTCAATAGATTCCATTACCAATTTTCAGCCTGAATTTTGGGCAGCAACTGTAAGTCTAAAAGACTTTATTTAGTTTCTAACTTTGCCCCTGGAAACTTTTTCTTCAAGCCAGAAAGATGTCATCTCCTCCTCCCTCTCTCTCTCTCTCTCTCTCATTTCTAATAACTCATTTACAAAGAAGAAATGAAAGTTTTGCTGGTTTTATCATTTTACCACACTTACAATTAAAGTATGATGGATATAGTTTAGAGGAAAAAAACCAAAATATTAAAGAAATGATCTGAGTCAGAGACATATAAAAAAACTAGTGTGAAATAATCTTTAAAGTACTCTAAGTATCTAGTTAAATTTCAACTCTGAAGTGTAAAGCTCCCTAGGTGCTATGCAACAGCTTTTATCACCAGTTACTACTGATGAAAGTAGTATGCTTTTAACAATTTTCACATGAGTTCCTTTATTTTTAATATGTAGTAATATTAACTACATTAACTAAAATTAATATAATATAAAAAAAGGTTGTAAGCCTCTTTTGTAAGCCAACAAACACCCTTGATGAATACTTCTTTAATTTTGAAGGGAGCAGTAAAATGACTTTTGAAAGGCAGATAACTGGGGAGAGGACAAAGAAGAGAGAATACTGAGAAGATGAAAATAACAGAGCAAGTAATTGGGAGTTAATTTGAAAATTCTACTTTTGATGTTTGATATGATTATGTGCATTATACGGTGTGGATATTCTGTATCAACCAGCCTACCATGGCCAGATAGCTGAAGACATAGGAAAAATAAATTAGTTGAGAAAGTTATGTTATGTGTGTGTATGTGTGTGTGTGTGCACGTGCACGCGAGTGCTGTCCATATCTTTGGTACGTCAAATACTGAAGAATAGTTCAGTCATAAAATATGAAAGTGTAGCAGTTGTGATTTGAATGTAGCATATTATCACAGTATTAACAAGTGACACTTTAATACCTAATTGTCTAATCATCATATCTGCTGAGGGAAATGTTTGGTGGAAGCTGAACTTTCAAGGGCCATTTTAAAACTTGAGGTTCTGTGTGACTATTGCTAGATCGTATTTTGTTCTCTCAGAAAGGAATAGTTGGGCAGGTTAATAAAACTTTCAAAGTCATCAATTAGGTGAAGACAAAACCTAAAACATAATAATTCTCCAAGTAAAAAACAAGGACAACTTATTTTGCAATATATGCATGCTTTAGGTATGACAATAAAATAAATCATTGTCAATGTACTACATATGAGTACCTAGTGAATGTATTTAGATTTAGGGTGATCATGATGTTCAACACTGCACAGTGTAGATTCTGTAATAAGCAACTGAATCCAAAACAAATTATCTTCTGTGGAAACAAATAGGACAAGAAATGGAGATACACGATAGTACTTCAGAATTGTTACCATCTTAAAACTTTCTATATTTTCTTCCTTTCAAGTATCAGTATCTATTGGTCTGAAGTCTTACATAATTCTGGTTCATACATTTTTCAGTTTTTATGGTTGGTCTCCTTCCTCTTTTGTAAGCCAACAAACACCCTTGGAAGCCAAGCTGAGTCAAATATATACCACTATACTTCAGTACTTTTGTTTTTTAAGGGCTTTGGGGGTTGTCTTTTGTTTCGTTTCTGTTTTTTACTCAAAAACTTAGTGTTTTTTTTCTTTGAATTTTTTTATTTATCACAATACCTAGGTGTCTAGGGCTCATTTACTTGTATAAGTACAACATAAGAAATACAACTCAGATATAAGGACTTAGTTATTTTCATGTTCAATTCATTCTTACAAAAGGTTTTCCAGGACTCTATTTTTTTTGGCCTATATTTACCTTTAAAGCTTTTATGTCTTCATTTTTGCTTTGATATTTTGTTCAGAGATTATTTTGTGTATTATGCCAGTTAAACTACTTTTTCTTCCAAATGTTTGCCAGTTATCCCTTCATAATAGCCTGAATTAAACCTTATGTTTTCTTCTTCAGTGATTCAGTATTCCATTTCTTTCACGTACAAAATTATCTTCTGGGGGGCTTTTTTTAGCTTACCACACAATGTTAATTTATTCACAATTCTTAATTTTCAAATATATTTTTGTCTAATGTATTTCCTATAGCAGATAAATTTGAGCATTTATATTTTCATTTCTAGTTCATTTTTTGGTTATCATTTGCACAGTAAATCTTGAGCCATTTTTATTTTTTCTCAGGTTGAGATTTATTATTCTTTTTATTTTTCCTATCCACAAAAAGAGAAATAGATGTCTCTTTTTCAAAAATTGATATTCTGTTGTATCAATGAAAAAAATCCTTCAACTGGCAATTACTAAGATTTATTTCTATCATAGGCATTTAGGTAAATACACACACATACATACAAACACATGTTTGCAAATAGCCATTAATGTTTTAAATTTATTTAGTGTATATCTTTCATTCTAGAATAATACAGTTAAAAAAAGGCAAGATACAATATTATAATGCTAATGCAATAACACAAAAAATTCCTCTTGATTTCTTTTAAAAAGAAAGCAGATTGGGGCACCTGGGTGACTCAGTTGGTTAAGAGTCTGCCTTTGGCTCAGGTCATGATCCCAGCGTCCTGGGATTGAGTCCTGTATTGGGCTGCCTGCTCAGTGGGAAGCCTGCTTCTCCCTCTTCCTCTGTCTGCTGTTCCCCCTCCTTGTGCACACTCTCTTTCTCCCTCTCTGACAAATAAATAAATAAAATCTTAAGTGTATGAGTAACAGAGAATATATAAGTGAAATTTATTGTTGCAATTACATAAAATTTAAGAAAAAATTAATCTGAGACACATTAATGATATAGCTAATAGCATTGTACATATAATAATATCTTATAAGAGGAGAGTGAATCTCATAAAGATTGTAATTACTTTTCTTTTATGTGAAAAGTCAATTTTTTTCTATGTGCATATGGGTTCCTAACTGTCTATAAATCAGTACGTATATTGGTAGTTTCCCTGATTTTATATGCAATTAGCACCCCCTTCTCTCTGTCTCTCTCTGTCTCTTTTTCTCTCTTACACACACACAGAATTTTAAATAGCTCATGTGCAACAAAATTACAAAACAATTAATTTTGCCTCATCTGTCCTAGATTTAGTGCTGGAGAACCCAAAAATCCAAAAACACCAAAAGGTACAAAAAAATTTCCAATAAAGGCATGTTTGTTCAGCAAAAGGACCAGGAAAAAACAGTTTAGAAAGACAGAAAACTTTTACACAATAACTGGGTCTACTCCTGTTGAACACCACATAAAAACTGGCTCCACCTCTGCCTCTGCCAGCAAAGGCCAAGTGGAAACCAAGACTTCCTCCCTTGGACACCCATATTCTCCAGCAAAACAGAACAAAACACAACAAAAGACTGACTCCTTTATCGGGTTTGTAAGTAGGTGTCCCAACCACCTTGCCAGGTTAGGGTCAGAAAAAGCTCCTTCTGGGGTGTCTTAGAAAACACATCTCAGAACTATTTCTCTGGTAGACAAAAGATAAATATTTATCCCTTTAATTATGGTTCAACAGAGTCATGGGTAGCCCACTGGACATTGGTTGCTCTTACTTCTAGACTGCACGTGGAATTCCAGTAGGTTTGCAAAGTGAGGTACTTCAGATTGTGATGTGTTAAGGTATTTGTAGCCTGCATGAAACTGATTGACAATGTATGGACTCATGGAGTTAAGAGAATCTAAAATGCTATATACAGAAGAATGAAACTCAACCATTCTCTAACACCATACACAAAGATAAACTCAACATGGATGAAAGACCTCAATGTGAGACAGGAATCCTTCAAAATCCTAGAGGAGAACATAGGCAGTTACCTCTTCGACATCAGCCACAGCAACTTCTTTCAAGATACATCTCCAAAGGCTAGTGAAACAAAAGCAAAAATGAACTTTTGGGACTTCATCAAGATAAAAACCTTCTGTACAGCAAAGGAAACACTCAACAAAACGAAGAGGCAACCCACAGAATGGGAGAAGATATTTGCAAATGGCACTATAGACAAAGGCTGATTTCCAAGATCTATAAAGAACTTCTCAAACTCAACACCCAAAAAACAAATAATCAAGTCAAAAAATTGACAGAAGACATGAACAGACACCTCTCCAAAGAAGACATACAAATGGCTAACAGACACATGAAAAAATGTTCATCATCATTAGCCATCAGGGAAATTCAAATCAAAACCACATTGAGATACCACCTTACCCCAGTTAGAGTGGCAAAAATTGACAAGGCAAGAAACAACAAATGTTGGAGAGGTTGTGGAGAAAGGGGAACCCTCTTATACTGTTGGTGGGAATGCAAGTTGGTACAGCCACTTTGGAAAACAGTGTGGAGGTTCCTCAAAAAATTAAAAATAGAGCTACCCTATGACCCAGTAATTGCACTAGTGGGTATTTACCCCAAAGACACAGATGTAGTGAAAGGAAGGGCCATATGCACCTCAATGTTCATAGCAGCAATGTCCGCAATAGCCAAACTGTGGAAAGAGCCAAGATGCCCTTCAACAGATGAATGGCTAAAGGGGATGTGATCCATATATACAATGGAATACTACTCAGCCATCAGAAAGGATGAATACCCAACTTTTACATCAACATGGATGGGACTGGAGGAGATTATGCTAAGTGAAATAAGTCAAGCAGAGAAAGTCAATTATATGGTTTCACTTATTTGTGGAACATAAGGAATAGCATGGAGGACATTAGGAGAAGAAAGGGAAAAATGAAGGGGGGCAGAAATTGGAGGGGGAACAAACCATGAGAGACTATGGACTCTGAGAAACAAACTGAGGGTTTTAGAGGGGAGGGGTGTGGGGGGATGGGTTAGCCTGGTGATGGGTATCAAGGAGGGCACGTACTGCATGGAGCACTGGGTGTTATACGAAAACAATGAATCATGGATCACTACATCAAAAACTAATAATGTATGGTGACTAACATAACATAATAAAATAAAATTAAATTAAAAAATAAAGTGCTATAAGAAAGATATCTAATACATTGTATTATACAACCAATTACACTTAAAAACATTAAGTGATGGTTTAAAATAAAGAGCATTCTTTGCACTGTCCTAATAATGCCAATTTCTCACGGTAACAGTGTGAGGTAGGTAGAAAGAGAATGAGTTTTCAGTAAGACTTGATTCTTCCACTTACTAGAAAAGTTATGATGATTGAGTTACATGACCTGTCTTAACATCACCTCATTTCTAAAATAAAGATTAAGAAGAATTCATGAAATAATATAGGCCAGCTGCTTAACACTGCATTATATAATCAGCAGATATTAATTCCTTTCACTCTACCTCTATTAATTTAGCAGCTAATAATAATCATATATTGTATTCCTACAGTGCTTTCTAGTTTACTAAAATTTAAACATATCATTCCATTTAATAACCATAATAATCTTGTGATGTTTCCAGAATAGACACCATGTTTTATAAATGAAGACACAATTTAGCTAATGAATGAATATTTGTAACTGAAACTCACATTTTTTCTCTTCAAATACAGTGCTCTTTCCACTATATCATGCTGCTTCCTAAGAATATATTTTAGTTAATTTCAAATTATGTTTATACTAAATGAAATATTATAAAGTCTCTTTGGGACTATAAGGGTACACATTGGTACAAGTCACTGATCTCATGCTGAGTGTTAAAGAGTTAGAAATGATACCAAGGACTATAATCTTTTTTATTTTTTATTTTCTTTTGTCTCCAGGAAGGATTGTGTTTAAACCATGTGTAAATATAATAACCAACAGCCATAATGTTTATATTCTCCAAGGGAACAAATTGCCATACTCTTCAGAGTTCTAAAAGATCCACTAACTATATAATGTCCAGCTATTTATGAATGTCATAAATGCAGTTCTGTATAAGATCAATGATACAGCCCAACTTATATTCTGTCTCAATATTTCATAAATATAATGTGATATTTCACAATGATTTGGTAATTACTCTTCAAAACATCACATCACCTTCAAAGATGAGAGATGGAAAAAGATCACCCATTTACTCCATTTGTAACATTGTATAAAGGTGGTTTTGCTTTCTTTGTTCCCTTTCCTTTTTGATCTGGGTAGAAATGGACTGCATTTTGAAACTTTCATCAAAAAAGATTCTCTTCAATCTCCTTCTCACCAGTTACAAAATTGCATTTACTTCCATCTTCATTAAAGAGTAATATTTTCGAATGTTGTTGCAAAAGCAACCCAGATTCAGATATGGAAGGCCCCCCTCTCCTTCCCTGTGGAGATTTTGCTGTGAAATCATCTCCCCAGCTTTCTATTAATAGGTTCAGGAGATTTATACCTATGTAGTAACATGCTCATTTTGTCTACCCTAAAGAGTACATGAATATGAGAACATAGTTTTTATTTTTTATTTTGTTCCTTTTACTTCTTTAAAACTCACGGTACTATTGTTTTTATGTTAGAATATAGTATTACCTGCATTTGAAATGCATGGATATTTCTTTGAAGAGCTTATATTCATGAAGCATCATTCAATTTTTAAAAAAGATTTTATTTATTTGAGAGAGAGAGAGAGCACAATCCGGGGGGAGGGGCAGAGGGAGAGGGAGAAGCAGATTCCCCACAGAGCAGGGAGCCTGACGCTGGGCTAGATCTCAGGACCCTGAGATCATGGTCTGAGGTGAAGACAGACACTGAAGCGACTGAGCCACCCAGGCGCCCCAGCATCAATCAGTTTTTGAAGATGGCTTAAATTGTAGCATCTGGTATGTCAACAATTAAAAACTAGGTAAAGCAGGCATGTGTCCTCCTACACATGATTTGTTTAAAAACAGACTGCAGCTAACCATACACAACTGTCACAATTATCTAAGAGCTGAGATACCTATATTTAAACTACTTATTCTCTTGGTTAATATCAAGAAACATCAAGGATGATGTTTATGGTGTTAAAAATAGTTTATTTACAAACATATAATAAACATTTCATCTAAAGCAGTGATTTGGAAAACTTATTCCAAGGTAATCCATATGATTCCTAAAAACAATTCTTACAATTTCTTAAACTAGATTTCCATGTGTCTTGAAATTATTGACTTATTTTTTAAAGTTGCTATTATTTCTGTTACATTCTATTGAACCTACTATTTTTGATGTGAAAAGCATGGTAGAAAGTGCTATGTTCTTTGTGTTTAGAAACAAAAGTGCCCCCCCCCCCCGCCCCACCTTCTTTCTGCTCCTTTCCTATTCCTACTCCTCCAGGTATTATTCTATGAGATAAAATCCTTCCCACTTAAATTTAGGTGAAAATCCTAAAGTGTTTACTGTGGTTTCTATCCTGCTCTGGATCCTTTTCTTTCGTTATTATTTGTTTTATGGGTTTTTCATTTATCAGAATGGTTGGTGTCAGTCCATTTGGGCTGCTGTAACAGAATACCATAAACTGGGTTGCTTACCCACCACTGAAATTTATTTTTCACAGTTCTGAAGGTAGGGAAGTCCTAGGTCAAAGCATCAGCAGATTTGGTATCTGATTTAGGCCTGCTTCCTGGTCTATATATGACTATCTTATCCCTGTGTTCTCAGATGGTAGAGTGGGTAAGAGGGCTCTCTGAGGTTTCTTTTCTTTTCTGAGGATACTCATCCCATTCACAGAAGCTCCACCCCCATAACCTAATCACCTCATAAAGTCCCTATCTCCTAATACAATCACATTGGAGGTTAGGATTTCAACACATAAATTGCGTGGCAGGGGGCCACCAACATTCAGTCTATAACAGTTGGAATGACCCAGGATTGGTGTATTGTGTTCTTAATGAAATAGAAAAACCATGGGCAGGATTCTTGAGGACAATGCTCCAATAGTAGTTTAAATGAGGGATTATGTGATCTTTAATACATGGATTAGGAATTAAAGACAAAAGGAGGCTAGAAGTTTGGGAGAAAATTTGAGGGGTAAAAGTTTGAAGGAAGATTTAATGAGGATAGTTACAGCTTTTGTTAGAATGAGGGAGAAAGGTGGAAAAATTGTTGGAGAAAGAGCATGAAATTGTTTTTAATTTTAAAATTTAAATTTAAATTTAAAAATTTTAAAAATGGAGTGATTCTAGAGGATAACAGAGTCTAGGTTGATTGAGGGTGTTAGATAGAATAAGAGTGATCATTCTTTGGAAGCATATAAACCTTGAGTTTACTTGAGTGATGGATAGGAAATGTACACAGTTATAGAAATCACAGATAAAGGGAAAAAGAAATAGAGAGGGAAATCAAAAGAAGGTGCAGTCATCAATAAATGGTTTGTAAAAGGGCCAGGAGAGTGGCCAGGAGTTCACTAGAGCAGAGATGAAACAGATGGATTGTTGTATAACTTTATTTTTTTAGATTTTATTTATGTATGTATGTATGTATATATGTATTATTTATTTATTTATTTATTTGAGAGGGGGAGAGAGAGAGAGAATGAACGAGCTAGAGCGCAAGAGCCAGGGGGAGGGAGAAGAAGACTGCCTGCTGAGCAAGGAACCTGATGTGGGGCTCGATCCCAGGACCCTGGGATCATGACCTGAGCTGAAGGCAGACGCTTAACCGACCGAACCACTTAGGTGCCCCGGAATATTGTATAACCCAATGACATTGATGTAAAATAGTGAATTTTGGTTAAGATAACACTAGCTTGGAAGGAAATTGGAA
Organism: Leptonychotes weddellii; assembly: GCF_054177405.1. Classification (NCBI taxonomy): domain Eukaryota; kingdom Metazoa; phylum Chordata; class Mammalia; order Carnivora; family Phocidae; genus Leptonychotes; species Leptonychotes weddellii. Next base: position 3,556 of record NW_027937563.1, on the reverse strand, counting down.
AACTCTGAGAATCCTAAAGTCCTTTTCTATATCTGAAGGAGATCAGATGCTCTGTTACTTTGGAAATGACCTACAGGGAAACAAGGTCTAAGCAGGGGGAGCCAGGATTCAACTAGCTGATGATCAATAGTGTTCCGTGGAAATTCTGAAGATGTGGTAGTTCTAGAAGGGTCAATAAAATGTTTGTAAAGAGATGGCAAAGTTTTGTAAGAGAAAAATAAAGAGAATAGTAATAGGATGTAAAGAATAGGAGAGAAGAAGAAAGCCTATGTTTTTATAATTATAAAAGATGTCTAGGAAATCAGAGATTGTGGAATTACCTGATTTCAAGTATTATATATCTGAAGAGTAATGTTTTGAATGTGATTCTATTCTAATTGTTTAGGCCAGAGGATTTATTTCTGTAGCTTGCCTCTTCTTTTTTGGAAAATACAGCACCCGTCCCACCTATGGGAGAATGCAATCCCTTTTGATGGAAGAGGCGCATTATAGGATAAAAGGCCTCAGAGTAAATTCTTTCAAAGGTATTATGAACAAAAAGAATGATAAAAACAGTAACAACAATTGTAGGTGCTAGTTACTGGATATCTATTATGTCCCAAGTAAAAGGCATTTAAAATATTATGTCATTCTTTGAGATAATATGTGCATGGTAGGAATATTATCTATAATTTGTAGTTGAGGAAACTGACACCAAAACTTTCCTGACATGCCAAAGGCCACACACCTATTAAACCCACTATTTTCACCAAATGTCCTCTTAACTCCCTTGAAATTGGGTCACAGCATGGGACACTTTTTTTTACAGACAACATTTTTGTGTCTGGATTTTAGTGGTTTATGTTTCAGGGCTTGTCTTAGTTTAGAATGCACCTCCCATTGTCTCCTGGATTGACAACCTAATGTATCTGACTTGAATCATACAAGATAGGGAAGGAACCATTGGCAACATAAGCATGTTGTATGGTTGGGTGGGCAAATTACTTAGATGCTGTCCTCTGCAAAGCTGGCCTTATCATCATAATCTTAGTAGTGCTTATTATTCCAAATGTTTTCTCAATGATGGTAATGAATTGGAGCCAGTCGCGCATATTGGTTTCATAACCCTTCTTGTGAAAATGAACACTTACAGGATTGTGAGAATATTGTGGGGTTAAAGAAATTAAGCAAAGCCAAAAAGGATGAACCAAGATTATTTTAGGGTAATGGATTGATTTACTTGAAAATTGTACCATCAAATTCTATTAAATACTATTTCATGAAAGTAAGTTTGTGAACCCAACTATGTATAGATGAGGAAATTCTTTTACAGTTGGTGTCTTATTGAAAGGTACAAACCTTCTTCGCTTTAGTTGTGCTAAGTCCAAGTGGGATTATTGTTTCTTTGCCTGTTCCAAAGGATAGATGGAGATTTTACCTCCTTCCTTTCTTTTTAATTTTTTTTAAAGATTTATTTATATATTTCGTAGATAGAGCACAAGCAGGAGTGGCAGAGGAAGAGGGAGAGAGAATCTCAAGCAGACTCTGTGCTGAGTGCAGAGCCTGACACAGGCTTGATCCCATGACCATGAGATCACAACCATGAGATCATGACCTGAGCCGAAACCAAGAGTCGGACGCTTAACTGACTGTGCCACCCAGGCACCCCTCTTCTCCTTATTTTCTATGTGAAGATCATCTATGCTTACAAGATTGGCAATGTTTCATAAATGGAAAAATGATGCATTTTTCTGATGTATTCACATCATACTGTGTGTATATTAGTGTTAAATTTCCCATCGCCTCTAATGTATGGGGATTAACATAAGAATAAAAAAAAAACAAACAAAACAAAACAAAAAAAATTTCCCATCGCCTCAATCAATAGTTTTGTTTCCTGTTTTGGAAACACAAGTCATAAAAGCAAATGACCCACAAATCAGATTGTAAAGGAATGAAGAAGTGGAATTCTGATAAGTAAAATGGCATTGAAAATGGGGCATCCATATTCATTACTCCTAGGAGAAACTATTCTATAAGTGACAGAAGGGTAAGTAAAAATTGGCTAGAACAAAATGTCATAAAAGAGCTGCTTGGTATTGTCAGAAGCAGTTATTTTTATTGATGACCTGCGACCTGTCAGCAACATCGATATGTTTGATTAAATTTACATTGATATAATGAATTGCTGCCCTTAAACCTTGGCCTTTCTGTCATAAGTTACAAGGTGGGGATTAAGACATGGCAAAATGGAAGTAACATTTTAGCTACGTATATGATGATAGAATGAACAGACTGCCAGAGACATGTTAAGTTACCTTAAAAAATTCACATGAAGTGAAATCAGCAGCCTGACCTCACAATGGGACAATCTGAGGATAGGACTAGATTATTATACCATCAACTATATATGGTGAGGAGTATGTTCTCAAATGTCTGAAGCTTCTTCACATTTTCTTCGTAAAAATGAAAGTTGGGGGTACCAACTCAGGTGCAGTTTTACCAGAATTTTCACAGAGAATACTATACAATGAAATAGACTGCAGTCAAATTAACAAAAACAAATTGGCTAAAAACTCTCATAGATCAAAACCTAACATAAAGACCACAAATACACAATAGACGACCACTTAGCAAGTTAGCATTGACACATACTGGAAAATAATTAATTGTTTTTTTAATGTAAAATGCAAAAAAATGTCATCAATTTAATTGTGATATATACTAACTGAATTTTATAAGAACTCAAGAGATAATTAATGAGAAAGATTTTTGTGATTTGTTAAGTGTTATAAAAGCGATTAAACATGTTAAAATGCAATTTTGCATAAGGTTGCAATCTTTCTTGAGGATCATGTCATTTTCCTCACTCCCTAAAAATGTGACATTCGATTGCTAAACAATATGGTATTTCTATATATTTCCATTATTAATCATAGTGAAAAAATACTGGAAGCGAATTTTCTTCAAAAGATAAGTAGTATTTTTATTTATTTTTTAAAAGCTTTTTCTTTCTTTCTTTTTTTTTTAAAGTAAGCTCTGTGCCCTTTGTGGGGCTTGAACTCATGACCCTGAGATCAAGAGTTGCATGCTCTACCAACTGAGCCAGCCAGGTGCTCCAGATAGGCAGTATTTTAAAAATTCTGTTGTGAAATATCTGAGACATCATATATAAGTGCTGTAAATTTTACAAGATTGATCTTTTCTTTTTTTTTTTATTCTTATGTTAATCCCCGTACATTACATCATTAGTTTTATTTTTTTTATTTATTTTTTTAAAGATTTTATTTATTTATTTGAGAGAGAGAGAATGAGAGACAGAGAGCATGAGAGGGAGGAGGGTCAGAGGAAGAAGCAGACTCCCTGCCGAGCAGGGAGCCCGATGCGGGACACATCATTAGTTTTAGATGAAGTGTTCCATGATTCATTGTTTGTGCATAACACCCAGTGCTCCATGCAGAATGTGCCCTCCTCAATACCCACCACCAGGCCAACCCATCCTCCCACCCCCCTCCCCTCTAGAACCCTCAGTTTGTTTTTCAGAGTCCATCGTCTCTCATGGTTCGTCTACCCCTCC
>NW_027937562.1:0-220 GCF_054177405.1 Leptonychotes weddellii | reverse complement strand
TATGACCTGATGGATTTGTTAGGTGGATAATAACAGTACCTAACTCATAATATTAAATGAAGTAATGCAGATAAGTCACTTAAAACTCATGGGAGTCTAGCATATCCTAAGTGCTTAATAAACATTCAGCCCTATTTCTTTTTTTTTCTCATCACTGTCATCCTCATCCTCATCCTCACCACCACCATTATCACCATCACCATCATCATCATCACTACTA
>NW_027937561.1:0-220 GCF_054177405.1 Leptonychotes weddellii | reverse complement strand
GTCACCATCAGTTGCACCAATTGGCATCATTTTTCTAAGATCAGGGCCGTATTTTTTTTTCCTGAATTTGATGACATTTTCTAACCAGAATGCCTTTTTGGCTAAGAGCACACATTACAAGATAAGTTTATGGATTCACTTTGTGGCCATGGGACAGGACAATGCTAACTATCCATGGCTTCAACCTTGATTTTATTTTTTTTTTTTAAAGATTTTATTT
>NW_027937560.1:0-220 GCF_054177405.1 Leptonychotes weddellii | reverse complement strand
GGGTCTTGTTTTTTTATCCAGTCTGATACCCTGTCTTTTGAAGGGGCATTTAGCCCATTTACATTCAGGTTAACTATTTAAAGATATGAATTTAGTACCATTGTATTGCCTGTCAGGTGGCAATTACTGTATATGTCTGTGTTCCTTTCTGGTCTATGTTACTTTTAGGCTCTCTCTTTGCTTAGAGGACCCCTTTCAAGATTTCTTGTAGGGCTGGTTT
>NW_027937559.1:0-220 GCF_054177405.1 Leptonychotes weddellii | reverse complement strand
TGATGAAATCCTTACATCAGACTTCCACCTGGAAAGACATAAAATGTATCAGATGTTATCTGCTGCACGCAAATTATCTAAAGTTGTCCAGCAGGTATATCTCTCTTCAGAATAATCCTAAAGCAAAATCTTTAGCTCCTCCTGGTCACCAGCACACAGGAGATTATCCTGCTGAGGACTGGGAGAGATTTCACTCATATGCCCAAATCCTGAGGATTCC
>NW_027937558.1:0-220 GCF_054177405.1 Leptonychotes weddellii | reverse complement strand
CCTCTGGAGAGGAACCTGCAGTCTCAACAAAATAAACCCAACACAGCCTTAAATACTCAGCAAAACATTTGTGTTTTAGATCATTGTCCCATCAACAGCCGGCAAACATTAAACAAGAGAGAGAGCTCTGGATGCCCAATATGAACACCCCAGATGCACTACGAGGAATGATTCGTGATCCTTTGTGGAATTATGGAAATGCGTTATAGCTGAAAAGAAT
>NW_027937557.1:0-220 GCF_054177405.1 Leptonychotes weddellii | reverse complement strand
TGAATAGGTATCATTATTTCCGCTTAACAGATGGAGAAACTGAGGCAGAAATCGATTAGATGAAGTCATATGCAAGAGATCAAATAGGTGATACGCTGTGGGAGCCACAGTTTGAAGCCAGTGATGTTCATTTCCACTGTGATTTATCGTCCTGGTGCCTGGAGCTGGTTACTTACTATCGTGTGTTGAATTGTGCCCCCGAGAAAGAGGCTAGAGTCCT
>NW_027937556.1:0-220 GCF_054177405.1 Leptonychotes weddellii | reverse complement strand
TGAACAACATACTGATTCAACAATTCTATCCATTACTCAGTGCTCACCATGCTAAGTGTGGTCACCATCTGTCACCATACAATGTTATCACAATATTATTAATTATATACCTTATGCTGTACTTTTCATCTCTGTGACTTATTTATTATATTCATCTTTTTATAACTTCTCCCACTTTGTACTTGACTTTTTAAATATTGACAGAGTCAAATTTATCTAT
>NW_027937555.1:0-220 GCF_054177405.1 Leptonychotes weddellii | reverse complement strand
TGGTACCAGCCATTCTAGCTGAGAGTCAAGCTCTGGACCCCACTCCTCATCCAGCTTCATCTTATCCTCTGGCCTGCACCTCTTCCCAAGTACTGTAAGGCATCACTTCTGTAAACCTCTAGATGCTTCCCTCCAGGGCAGTCCCATAACCCTGATTGTGGGCCTCTGTGGGTAAATCATTTGCCCAGCATAAAGGGGAGGCAGAGAATTGCTGGGAGAT
>NW_027937554.1:0-220 GCF_054177405.1 Leptonychotes weddellii | reverse complement strand
CCTCACATTGAACAGAGTCTTGGGTTTCAGGTTCTTGAAAGGTCAAGAAAAGCTGGGGAGCCATGTGGGTATAAAAACTGAATGACTAAGTTCACTAAGTAAAGGGAGGGGAGCAGATAGGGAATATAAACACATCTGTGGTCATATATGCCCTCTGGATAGGAGTATGGGACAAAGTCACACTAAAATAAATAAAAAATAAATAAAAAAATACATACAT
>NW_027937553.1:0-220 GCF_054177405.1 Leptonychotes weddellii | reverse complement strand
GTCTCTGGCTCCATCCATCCAGTTGCCAGAGCTTGTGTTCCCCCTGAAAAGAAGAACATTCTTCAGAGCCAGCAGGAGCCCCCTGGAGAAGTGACAGAGCTGGCCTGCGGGACAGACCAGGTTAGGCGTCCTTCAAGCCCCCGCAGCCTTGCCTGCTCCGTCACCTCTCCCCCGAACTGCCCTCGGCGCTCTCTGGCTCTGTCATGGGCCTATCCTCTCC
>NW_027937552.1:0-1288 GCF_054177405.1 Leptonychotes weddellii | reverse complement strand
AAGTCATTTAATTACCCGAATTTTATTATAAAATGCATTGTTTTTATTTTTTTAATTTATTTTTTTTAAAGATTTTATTTATTTATTTGACGGAAAGAAAGAGCGAGAGCAGGAACACGAGTAGGGGGAGTGGGAGAGGGAGAAGCAGGCTTCCCGCCGAGCAAGGAGCCCAATGTGGGGCTCGATCCCAGGACGTTGGAATCATGACCTGTGCAGAAGGCAGACGCTTAATGACTGAACCCCCCAGGCGCCCCAATACATTGTTGTTAAATGACAATGTTTCTATTCATAAAAACTATTTTGGGGATAAATAAATAAGGGATAACACCATAGAAAAGCTCTAATGTATTTGTGGTCAGTTGCTCTTCAAAATACTTAGAGAAGTAGAGAGAATTATCAAATACAGGTCCTAATTTAGAAATGTTATTGGGAAACGATAGGACGCACTATACATTTTGTTATTATTAAAAAGGGAACACATTTATGCAAGGTTATTTTACCTGGGTGTTAATGAGGACTAATGTATATGGACCTGACTCATTCAGATACTCAGATATCACCTAGATATTTCAGTGTAAACATGAGCCTTATCATGAAATTATTCAAGTTTATTTGTGCTTCTACTCAACATGTTTACCCCAAGAAAAAGCAGATATTGTTCTCCTTTGCTGATTTGTTTCTTTATATTGAATTTCTTTATTGATTGTGTTTTCACTTCATTTGAACTTATACTATGTATCAGATCTGTGCACATAGTTGTTAGTGACACTTTGTTAATAATGGCAAGATAAAGTTGCTAGTGCTGTAATAAGAATATTTTATTAATTGTCCAGGCTGGGAACCAACCCAAGGTAAAACCAACATGATAAATGGCCCGTTGCCATTGCTTTCAAAAGAAATTATAGTACTATTCTTCCCTCTCAAACATTGGCTCAATTCCCATTTTCTAATTGATCGGCAAGAGGCTGACACTATTATTATTTTTTTTAATTTGCTTGTTTTGGGGTTGCTTAATGGGTTTCTCCCCTGTTCCTCTACTCACACCCCATTATTCCCACTGTGTTATTGCATGTAATTTATGCAAATTCTTATCTTCCCTGCCTTGTTTTCAGCTCCTAAGGTGAAATTTTATGCTTAACTCATTCCTAGCTTTTTCTTTATTGTTCTATTTGATAGATATCAGTAGTTCCCTAGAGAGAGAGAGAAAGGTAGGGAAACTTATGTCTCTTAGTCAAAGACTCAATTTTTATCAGAAAGCATTCAATAATCACTAGGTAAAAAAGATTTT
>NW_027937551.1:0-220 GCF_054177405.1 Leptonychotes weddellii | reverse complement strand
GAGGACACTCGTCGTGAGGGACATGGGTGATGTATGCTGAATCTCTATACTCTACACCTGAAACTAATAGAACCCTGTATGTTAATTATACTTCAATTAAAAAAAGAAAAATAAGCAAATTGCTATGCTTGATGTCTTGCCAATTTTCAATCATACAGAAACCATAGATGGTTTTGCAACTATTTTTGTGTTGTCATTACGAAAACATACCTCGAGGCCG
>NW_027937550.1:0-220 GCF_054177405.1 Leptonychotes weddellii | reverse complement strand
GGGCTCCAGGAGGCTCCAGGTTCCAGATATGGGCAGCGGCTGGACAGAAGGCGGTTTCTGCCCAGCAGACCATTGCTGGGCCCTTTACCAGAGGCTTAGAGCCCTCGTCAGCATTTCTGGGGACAAACATAGGGAAGATGGAGACTTTGATTTCCAGTGTCGGTTTACAGTAAAAAGAGATTGGTTATGAAGCTCCCACAGCAGCAGAATAAGCCTCAAG
>NW_027937549.1:0-220 GCF_054177405.1 Leptonychotes weddellii | reverse complement strand
CTCCCCGCGGAGCAGGGAGCACGATGCGGGGCTCGATCCCAGGACCCTGGGATCATGACCTGAGCCGAAGGCAGACGCTTAACCGACTGAGCCACCCAGGCGTCCCTGTGCCCCGGCAGTTTTATCCACCATTGCTTCTATACCATCAGTGCAAATGTCAGTATTCTGAAACAAAGTAAATAACGTTTTTAAATTATTACTATTTTTATGAAAATAATTT
>NW_027937548.1:0-220 GCF_054177405.1 Leptonychotes weddellii | reverse complement strand
TCCCCCCTTTCTCCCTCTTTTCTTTCTTAGCATGTGTGCCCAAGGGTGGGGAGGGGCAGAAGGAGAGGGAGAGAGAGAATCTTAAGCTCCACACACATTGGGCAGCCCAACACGTGGCTGGAACTTAGAACCGTGAGATCATGAACTGAGCCAAAATCAAGAGTCAGATGCTTAACAGACTGAGCCACCAGGTGCCCCCAGAGTCAATTTTTTAAGCTGT
>NW_027937547.1:0-220 GCF_054177405.1 Leptonychotes weddellii | reverse complement strand
ATTATTTGTTCCAGTTCTGTGAAAAAAAAAATTGATGGTATTTTGATAGGGATTGCATTAAATGTGTAAATTACTCTAGGTAGCATAGACATTTTCACAATATTTGTTCTTCCAATCCATGAGCATGGAACGTTTTTCCATTTCTTTATGTCTGCCTCAATTTCTTTCATGAGTGTTCTATAGTTTTCTGAGTACAGATCCTTTATCTCTTTGGTTAGGT
>NW_027937546.1:0-220 GCF_054177405.1 Leptonychotes weddellii | reverse complement strand
GTCCCACAGGACTGCCCATCCCCTGCAGGTATCAGTGCAGGCTGTCACCTGGGCTTCTGACCCACCAGCTATAAACCCGAGGTTCCAAAGCCCCCCTTCCTTGGGTTTGATTAATCTGCGAGAGCAGCTCGCAGGACTCTGAGAAAGCTTCACTTACTAGGTTAAAGGATGTAACTCAGGAGCATCCAGATGGAGGAGACGCACGGGGCGGGGTGTGGGG
>NW_027937545.1:0-220 GCF_054177405.1 Leptonychotes weddellii | reverse complement strand
GGGTCTTGTTTTTTTATCCATTCTGATACCCTGTCTTTTGAAGGGGCATTTAGCCCATTTACATTCAGGTTAACTATTTAAAGATATGAATTTAGTACCATTGTATTGCCTGTCAGGTGGCAATTACTGTATATGTCTGTGTTCCTTTCTGGTCTATGTTACTTTTAGGCTCTCTCTTTGCTTAGAGGACCCCTTTCAAGATTTCTTGTAGGGCTGGTTT
>NW_027937544.1:0-220 GCF_054177405.1 Leptonychotes weddellii | reverse complement strand
TGTTCAGAGAGTTGTTGCTAGTCCTTTCTTCGATCTCCTGTTGAGTTTGTAGGTGTTCAGAATGGTTTGATCCCTATCCAGCTGAATTCCTGAGAGGAGACGAAATCCAGGTCTCCTACTCCTCCGCCATCTTGCTCTGCCCCTAAAATGATCTTCTTCAAAACAAAATATATAGGCAGAATCAAAACTAAAATGAAATTCCTAAGAGAATTTTGCTATT
>NW_027937543.1:0-220 GCF_054177405.1 Leptonychotes weddellii | reverse complement strand
TTATTATAAATTTTGTTGTTATTGCTGTTGTTTTTTAATGCACTCAAAATTTATTCAATTAATAGCTGTGTTTTACTGATAAAGATATGTTTAAATTAGATAGCTTCATAAATGTTAATTATTCATTTTCACCTTAAAGAGAAATCTATGATTTTGGTGTTCTTGCTTATTATAAAAACAAAAAATATATTTATTTATATATCTTTTTTCTATGCTAAGG
>NW_027937542.1:0-220 GCF_054177405.1 Leptonychotes weddellii | reverse complement strand
GGCTGCAAGATATTCTGTCACGTGAACCTGTCATAATTATTTAACCCACCCCTATCAGCAGATGTTTGGGTCATTCTGCTTTTTCATTTTTTTAGCAGTGATGTAATGGATCCCTTATAGAGACATATTTGCTCAGAGTCATGATTGTTTGTAGAGAAGTGGAATCAGAGGTACAATTGTAACTTCTTTTTTTTTTTTCTTCAGATGTTTTTTTTATTCT
>NW_027937541.1:0-1288 GCF_054177405.1 Leptonychotes weddellii | reverse complement strand
CCCACTGAATTTTTAAAAGCCACTGTCAAATGTTTCCAATATCTGTGTCATCTCAGTGTGGTCTTCTGTTGATTTTCTTTTCTCTTTTGAGATTTTCCTGGTCCCTGCTATGATTTTCAATTATATTCCAGACACTTTGAGTATTATGTTTTAAAGCTCTGCATTTGGGGCACCTGGGTGGCTCAGTCGTTATGCGCCTACCTTTGGTTCAGGTCATGATCCCAGGGTCCTCAGATCAAGCCCTGCGTAAGGCTCCCTGCTTGGCAGGAAGCCTGCTTCTCCCTCTCCCACTCCCCCCGCTTGTGTTCGCTCTCTCACTGTGTCTCTCTCTGTCAAATAAATAAATAAAATCCTAAAATAAATAAACAAAACTCTGCATTTTTTGGAAATGTTTTATTTATTAGGCCATCATTACTACCATGCAAGGTACAAGTCCAGACTTCCCACTTGGCTACCACCAACATCATGGGAAAGGGGAGTGGTGTCTTGTTCTCTAGGAGTGTGGGTAGAAGTCTAGGCTCCTCCACCTGGCCTCTGTTGATCAAGGTGGAGAAAGGGGTGGTCTTAGGTTTCTTCTATGGTGTTTCTCTGGAGTAGTTCAGGTGTTGTAAGAAATGCCTCTGGACAATCTCTTTTTATGTTGGAAGCAGAAATGTTTTGACCAGATCTTGTCCAGAACAGGAAGCTAGCAGTTGCCTTTCACTTTATACAAACATGTAATTCTTTGAATTTAGGAAAGGGGGGGATATTTATTTTGTAATAAAAATGAAAATCAATAAAAAATGACTAGAGATCCTACCACTTGCATCAACATGGATGGAACTGGAGGGGCTTATGCTAAGTGAAATAAGTCAGTCAGGGAAAGACAGTTATCATATGGTTTCACTCATATGTGGAACATAAGGAATAGCGTGGGGAACCACAGGGGAGGGGAGGGAAAACAGAATGGGAAGAAATCAGAGAGGGAGACAAACCCTGAGAGACTCTGGACTCCTGGAACCAAACTGTGGGTCTCAGAAGGGAGGGTGTTGGGGGATTGGGGTAACTAGGGGATGGGTATTAAGGAGGGCACGTGTGGTAATGAGCACTGGGTGTTGTTCACAACTAATGAATCGTTGAACACTACATCAAAAACTAATGATGTGCGGGGGCGGAGCAAGATGGCGGAGGAGTAGGAGACCTGGATTTCGTCTCCTCTCAGGAATTCAGCTGGATAGGGATCAAACCATTCTGAACACCTACAAACCCAACAGGAGATCGAAGAAAAGAAGAGCAACAACTCTCTCAT
>NW_027937540.1:0-220 GCF_054177405.1 Leptonychotes weddellii | reverse complement strand
GGGCCCGATGGACACTCAGAGGCAAAGGGACAGCTCTGGAGGACTTGGCCTGAAGCAAGGGATGGACGCTGGAAAGTGCTTCCTTAGGGTCAGGAGAGGCTAGGAAGTGTTCTCACTGCAGCGGAGTGTAGGGGTTATGTGTCACCCCGAGAAGAAGGGCACTTGCTCAAGCCATAGGGAGGAGAGGTGAGGAAGGGCTAGGATGTTGGGACGAGTGTAT
>NW_027937539.1:0-220 GCF_054177405.1 Leptonychotes weddellii | reverse complement strand
TGAAGACGAACGTGCCTGTCCTAGCATAGGTGGGCCCCCAGGACTGTCCGCGGCACTCAGTGGATGCCTGCTGGGCATGGATGGCTGACTGGGGAACAGGTGAATTGCCATGGAAACCGTGGGATTTGGTCCTGGACCTACGGCAGTGACACAGAGCACCCGTGGCTGGGGCCATGGAGGGGGGATGGGCTGCGTGCACAGGACAGACCAGCTGGCTGGA
>NW_027937538.1:0-220 GCF_054177405.1 Leptonychotes weddellii | reverse complement strand
ACACTTGCTATCTTTTTTTTAAAAAAGATTTTATTTATTTATTTGAGAGAGAATGAGAGAGAGCACATGAGAGGGGGGAGGGCCAGAGGGAGAAGCAGACTCCCTGCCGAGCAGGGAGCCCGATGCGGGACTCGATCCAGGGACTCCAGGATCGTGACCTGAGCCGAAGGCAGTCGCTTAACCAACTGAGCCACCCAGGCGCCCGAACACTTGCTATCTT
>NW_027937537.1:0-220 GCF_054177405.1 Leptonychotes weddellii | reverse complement strand
TGGAAATACATCTTGTGTGCTCATGGGTTGGAAGATTTCATGGAGTAAAGTGGCAGTACTACTCAAAAGGATCTGTGGATTCAATACAAGTCCTATCAAATTTATTTCTTCTGCATTTTAGAACTGCTGTCGGGCGCCTGGGTGGCTCAGTTGGTTAAGCAACTGCCTTCGGCTCAGGTCATGATCCTGGAGTCCCGGGATCGAGTCCCGCATCGGGCTC
>NW_027937536.1:0-220 GCF_054177405.1 Leptonychotes weddellii | reverse complement strand
TTTGGGGTGGGGGGGAAATCGTCTTAAAAAAAAAAAATTTCTTTTCCTCCCCATTTTTCCAGTGGCAAAAAGTGTGGCATTGCATTAAGTTCCTCTGTGGCGTGAGGACATTTTGGGGGTGGAGGCGGGGGGTGCATTCCGCCCTCTGGCTCGCGGAGAAATCGGTGTGCCTTGTCTCCAAGTCCCAGCCTTAAAAACCCGTGACAAGCTGACATTCTCA
>NW_027937535.1:0-220 GCF_054177405.1 Leptonychotes weddellii | reverse complement strand
TCAGGGTGACGGGACCCGCGGACGGGGACGGGGTCTCCCCGCGGTGACGGGGCCCGCGGACCGGAACGCGGTCTCCTCAGGGTGACGGGGCCCGCGGACCGGAACGGGGTCTCCCCGCGGTGACGGCACCCACAGCCGCCACCGCGAGGCCGTCCCGGCGCCCCCTCCCTCGGGCCGCTCGCGCTGCCTCTCCCGGCGGCTGCGCTTCCCCGCCGGGGCC
>NW_027937534.1:0-220 GCF_054177405.1 Leptonychotes weddellii | reverse complement strand
GGGCGCCTGGGTGGCTCAGTCGGTTAAGCGACTGCCTTCGGCTCAGGTCATGATCCTGGAGTCCCGGGATCGAGTCCCGCGTCGGGCTCCCTGCTCGGCGGGGAGTCTGCTTCTCCCTCTGACCCTCCTCCCTCTCATGCTCTCTGTCTCTCATTCTCTCTCTCTCAAATAAATAAATAAAATCTTTAAAAAAAAAAAAGGAAACTACTTCAGTGTCTTT
>NW_027937533.1:0-220 GCF_054177405.1 Leptonychotes weddellii | reverse complement strand
GGCTCCTGGACCAGCAGCATAAGCAGCACCTGGGAACGTAATTAGCAATGCAAATTCTCAGGCCCACTCTTGGTGTGCTGAGTCAGAATCTGAGGTGGGTGCAGTGATCTGCGGTGTCACAAATCCCCCAGGAAATCCTGATGAACACTCAGATTGAGAACCCATGCCCTAGCCATCAGCCCCCGCTAACCCCTCAGGAAGAGGTTTTGCTCTCTACTTT
>NW_027937532.1:0-220 GCF_054177405.1 Leptonychotes weddellii | reverse complement strand
CGATGGCAGGGCTTGGCAGTAGCTGCCATCTCTGCCAGGAATGTTCTTCCCTCTCTCCATCGTGTGTCGGCTTTCTTCTTGTCATCTGCACCTGAAATACCACCTCCTGGAAAAGGCTATCATCAGGCCACCTAATTTAAATAGCTGGCCAGTAATTCTCTGTCATATTACCTCATTTTAAGACTGATTTTTTTCTTGCCTATTTGTTGTTGTTGTTGTT
>NW_027937531.1:0-220 GCF_054177405.1 Leptonychotes weddellii | reverse complement strand
GCACATACCCTCCCCAGTGTCCATCACCCATCCACCTCATCCCTCCCACCCCCCTCCTCTCCATCAACCCTCAGTTTGTTTCCTGAGATTAAGAGTCTCTTATTGTTTCGTCTTGTTTCATTTTTCCCTCCCTTCCCCTATGATCCTCTGTCTTGTTTCTCAAATTCCTCATATCAGTGAGATCATATGATACTTGTCTTTCTCTGATTGACTTATTTCG
>NW_027937530.1:0-1288 GCF_054177405.1 Leptonychotes weddellii | reverse complement strand
GTCATGATCCCAGGGTCCTGGGATCGAGCCCCACCTCCGGCTCTCTGCTCAGTGGGGAGTCTGCTTCTCCCTCTCCTTATGCCTGCTACTCTTTCTCTGTCTCTGTCAGATAAGTAAATGAAATCTTAAAAATAAATAAATTAAATAAATTAACTTTGTTTTGCAAATTTTTGAGAACTTTGAGCCCATGGACATGGGGGTTGGCACTTCCTGGGGCATCGGAAGCGACCCATGCCAGTGAGAAGCTTTAGTTCAAGTCAGGGGCTAGAGATGAAGTTCTGGTAAGCTTTCCAGTAAATTTGCTGAGTAGATCATTTAAGTCCTTAATCTATCTTTAATTTAAGTCTTTATCTGAAATTCATTGTCTACTTGCGTTCTTTATGTTTTCCCTAGTCTTCCTCCCTCTGGCCGTAGTGCTCCTCGAGTGCTTTGTTATGTTTCTATGCCAACGTTCTGTGACTCAGGTACCACTTTTGGAGTCCCCATTTGTCAAAGAGGGGATGACGCAGTCTCCCCCTGGGGCTAGGAGAGTAGAAGTGGAGCGGTGTCCACCTCCCGCTGGGGCTCCCGGAGTGAGCTATGCCTCTGCTCCTGGAAGTCCCAGCCTTGGAAGCACAGAGCCACTGCCCCACTCAACACGGCCGGGCATCTCCATATCGGGGAGCCCCGTGCATCTCCATATCAGGGAGCACCGGGCATCTCCGTATCTGGGAGCATTGAACATCTCCATATCTGGGAGCACCACGCATCTCCATATCTGGGAGCACCAGACATCTCCGTATCTGGGAGCACCGAGCATCTCCATATCTGGAAGCACCAGGCATCTCCATATTGGGGAAGACCGAGCATCTCCATATCGGGGAGCACCAGGCATCTCCGTATCTGGGAGCACTAAACATCTCAGTATCTGGGAGCACCGAGCATCTCCATATCTGGGAGCACCCGGCATCTCCATATCTGGGAGCATCGAGCATCTCCATATCTGGGAGCACCAGGCATCTCCATATCGGGGAGCACCGAGCATCTCTGTATCTGGGAGCACCGAGCATCTCCGTATCTGGGAGCACCGAGCATCTCCGTATCTGGGAGCATTGAGCATCTCTGTATCTGGGAGCACCAGGCATCTCCATATCTGGGAGCACTGGGCATCTCCATATCGGGGAGCACCGGGCATCTCCATATCGGGGAGCACCGGGCATCTCCGTATCTGGGAGCACTAAGCATCTCCATATCTGGGAGCACCAGGCATCTCCATATCGGAGAGCACGGGGCATCTCTGTATCTGGGA
>NW_027937529.1:0-220 GCF_054177405.1 Leptonychotes weddellii | reverse complement strand
TGGCATCAGGGAAATACAAATCAAAACCAAAATGACATACCACCCCACACCAGTCAGAATAGTTAAAATTAACAAGACAGGAAACAACAAATGTTGGCAAGGATTCAGAGAAAGGGGAACCCTCCTACACTGTTGGTGGGAATGCAAGCTGGTGCAACCACTCTGGAAAACAATATGGAGTTTCCTCAAGAAGTTAAAAATAGAGCTACCCTATGATCTA
>NW_027937528.1:0-220 GCF_054177405.1 Leptonychotes weddellii | reverse complement strand
CCTCTTCCTATTCAAGCTCGTCGTGCTGCAGCCATGACTCCTTCACCACGGGCTGTGTGGCCACGGGGAAGTTACTTAGCCTCTCTGGGCGCCCGCGTCCTCACTGTGAAATGGTCATAAAGACAGCAGCCACCTCACAGAAGAGAAACAAACAGCCTCAGACACACATGCTTAGAACACGGCCTGGTCCTCAGGACCCACGCAATAAAGCCCAGATGAT
>NW_027937527.1:0-220 GCF_054177405.1 Leptonychotes weddellii | reverse complement strand
TCATACCGCCTACTCACTAGCGTGCTGTTGTGACGCTAAAAGTGATTTCCTCCAAGTAGAGACTGGAGCGCAGTAACTGTCTGGTGCTTCACAACGGCTCTGTAGGTGTTCAGGTATTGACGGTCTACAGAATGAGCTGGACACCTGGTAGTGGGTGAAGCCAGACACGGGACTTGGATGGCTCCACTGCATGGGCGACAGAAGCTCACTCTTTATCCTG
>NW_027937526.1:0-220 GCF_054177405.1 Leptonychotes weddellii | reverse complement strand
TTCTATACACCAACAATGACAGAGCATAAAGAGAAATTCAAGGAACTGATCCCATTTACAACTGCATCAAAAACCACAAGATACCTAGGAATAAACCTAATCAAAGAGGCAAAGGATCTGTACTCAGAAAACTATAGAACACTCATGAAAGAAACTGAGGAAGACACAAAGAAATGGAAAAATGTTCCATGCTCACGGATTGGAAGAACAAATATTGTTA
>NW_027937525.1:0-220 GCF_054177405.1 Leptonychotes weddellii | reverse complement strand
TTGTTGTTGTTGTTGTTGAAGAAGAAGTAAATGAGCTGGGACTGACTCCAGATTTGAGAGAGGGAGGTTCAGCGTCCGTATGCCGTACAGCTGTGGGTGGTTACCAGCCCCTGCAGAATTTGTAGCTAGAGGTCTTCCACTGTCCCTTTAAGATGTGGCCATCTCTTGCCAAGCCACCAGCAATTGTTTCTGCCTCTGGCAAGTGGTTATCCTCAGATTG
>NW_027937524.1:0-220 GCF_054177405.1 Leptonychotes weddellii | reverse complement strand
GTAGCTTTGGGTTCCCAAACTTTTTTTTTTTTTAAAGATTTTATTTATTTATTTGACAGAGAGAGACACAGCGAGAGAGGGAACACAAGAAGGGGAAGTGGGAGAGGGAGAAGCAGGCTTCCCGCCGAGCAGGGAGCCCGATGTGGGGCTCGATCCCAGGACCCTGGAATCATGACCTGAGCCGAAGGCAGACGCTTAACGACTGAGCCACCCAGGGGCC
>NW_027937523.1:0-220 GCF_054177405.1 Leptonychotes weddellii | reverse complement strand
TCATCTGTCGATGGACATCTTGGCTCTTTCCACAGTTTGGCTATTGTGGACATTGCTGCTATAAACATCGGGGTGCACGTACCCCTTCAGATCCCTACTTTTGTATCTTTGGGGTAAATACCCAGTAGTGCAATTGCTGGATCATATGGTAGCTCTATTTTCAACTTTTTGAGGAACCTCCATACAGTTTTCCAGAGTGGCTGCACCAGCTTGCATTCCC
>NW_027937522.1:0-220 GCF_054177405.1 Leptonychotes weddellii | reverse complement strand
GGGGACTTTCCAGTGTGACCTGGGGTGGGTCCCTCCCCTCCTCTTAACGTCGGTCTTCTCACCTGTCCCATGAGGATGAGGATCCCCACCCTGGGAGCAGCGGGGTCTACACAGAGACAGCGCGGTGCAGTGGTTACACCTGGGACACGGAGCCCAATGGCCTGGGTGCAGACCTGGCCCTCAGCACACCTTGTGTGGCCTTGAGCTAGTTGCTTCCCCT
>NW_027937521.1:0-220 GCF_054177405.1 Leptonychotes weddellii | reverse complement strand
TATAGCTATGCTCTTCAGCCTTTTTTTTTTAATATAATGGAATGCATAGAAAATGATAACATTTTAATGGCATTTTAGAGCAAAGGCTTTCTAAAATTTCTAAAATTTTGGAATGATAAAGGTAAAGAAATTGTTTTGTTTAAAGATATCAAAGATCATAGCAGAGCTTACTGGCAAATTGCTATCTTTTTTTTTTTTTTAGTTTCTAGGTAATTTAAGG
>NW_027937520.1:0-220 GCF_054177405.1 Leptonychotes weddellii | reverse complement strand
CGTAACCCTTCCCCCTCCCCTCCCCCCCCCCCCCCGGCCTCCGCTGGGGTTGGGGGCCAGGAAAGGAGAGGGCCCGGCCCCTCCCTGGGCGCGGTCCTGCGTGGTTCAGCAACCTTCCCTGCCGCTTAACGCCCAGGGGGAAACTGAGGCCGTTGTCTAGAGGGGCCCGGCGAGGTGGGTCCCTGCGGGGATGGGGTGATCGAGCAGGCGAGGATCCTTG
>NW_027937519.1:0-1288 GCF_054177405.1 Leptonychotes weddellii | reverse complement strand
TGGCCGCAGCGTTCATCTCCCCAGCCCCCACCACCCCGCGCCCCGCCAGGAGAACTTCTTATAGGGACCACACAGGACAAAAGGGGCTCTTCTCGGAGCTGTGGCCCGCGCCGCGGCTCAGAGGTGGCAGAGTGAAGCTAAGAGACACCGGAGCAGGCTCGGAGACACGGAGGACCGGGAGGAGGAGTTCAGGTACAGCTTGTTCCAGACTGCAAAACCGCAGACAAAAGGCTCTCAAAAACAATACGGCCCTCTCTGGGAGTTTGTAATTTGCAGCTGTCCTGGTCTGAAGCTCCAAATTTCAAAGGAGAAAAAAAAAAATAACGTATTAAAACAGGGACTCCCCTCCAAATTATAAAAATTCTCCAAGAGGCAACCAAATGGTGCCCACGGCGGCCTCCGGGACACGGGTTTCTCTCTAAATATAGGCCTCGGGTTCCCGGCGGTTTAAGATTACAACAGCCAGGGCAAGAGGGAAACCAAATCTTGGTCGGCGCCGACTCTGCAAGCCCCGGGGGCCGGGCGCGCAGCCTCCTCCCACGGCGGGCCGGCGAAGGGCAGCGCGGACACGTGGTGCGCCCGGGGCCGACGCGCGGGGGGCGCGGGGCTGCCACGCGGCGGGGGGCGGACAGAGCGGAGGTGCGTGGACGCGGGCGGGCGGCTCACTACCGGACCGACGGACGCCAAGGTGCGGCGGCGGGCGCGGGCAGGCCGGAAGCGTGCAGAAGTGACTTCCCCGCGGGTTCTCCGAGGAGGATGCGCTTTTTTCTTTCTCTCTCTCTCTCTCGTTTTTTTTTTTTTTTCTTTTTTTCTTTTTAGATTTTAAAGCATTTTCGGATTTTTAAAAATCTTTTCCTGGATTGTGCGTTGATTCCCCCAGCGATTTTAGAGAAATTACTCTGTGTTGGGCTCTGTGCTAGGCACAACACGGGGAGATGACGTGGAGCTCGCTCCAGCCGAGAGATTTTGGCGTACCGAAGGCGGGGAGGTTGATGTCTAAGGAACGGATGGAAGGTCGTGGGCCTGAGGAAGGCCAGTGTCAGCCAGATCCCACCAGGACTGCTAGAGGCTGTTGTGGACCCCGGATGATTCCTCTGGCTTTGGAGAAGGATTGTAAAAGAGGAAGCAGAGAGATCAGATAAGAGGCTATCTTGGAGCAATCCAGGTGAGAGGGAAGAGAAACCATCTGCCAAGGAGGAACCTTACACACAGACTGGAGGCTTCTGAAACAGCAGTCTCCAGGGCAGAGAACCACAGACACGCTGTGAAACGCCCAACTTCACGACCA
>NW_027937518.1:0-220 GCF_054177405.1 Leptonychotes weddellii | reverse complement strand
CGCCTGGGTGGCTCAGTTGGTTAAGCGACTGCCTTCAGCTCAGGTCATGATCCTGGAGTCCTGGGATCGAGTCCCGCATCGGGCTCCCTGCTGAGCAGGGAGTCTGCTTCTCCCTCTGACCCTCCCCTCTCTCATGTGTGCGCTCTCTCTCACTCATTCTCTCTCTCTCAAATAAATAAAATCTTAAAAAAAAAGAAAAAAAGCACGATTCTTTTTTTTT
>NW_027937517.1:0-220 GCF_054177405.1 Leptonychotes weddellii | reverse complement strand
CCATCGACTTGAACTCCTTGGGGCTCAGGGAGTTTTTATCTTCGGGGCCTAAGAGAATTGTTGGCATACAACAGGCACAGAATAATTGTTCCTGGGCAAATGGGGGATGCTTCCTCCACTGTGGACAACCACCAGCATGCGTCCATAGCACCTTCAGAGCACCTAGAAAACCACGCTGCAGGTTGTTTTATGTTTCTATCACTCTCTGACTGCTAAGTTG
>NW_027937516.1:0-220 GCF_054177405.1 Leptonychotes weddellii | reverse complement strand
GGCTCCTGGACCAGCAGCATCAGCAGCACCTGGGAACGTAATTAGCAATGCAAATTCTCAGGCCCACTCTTGGTGTGCTGAGTCAGAATCTGAGGTGGGTGCAGTGATCTGTGGTGTCACAAATCCCCCAGGAAATCCTGATGAACACTCAGATTGAGAACCCATGCCCTAGCCATCAGCCCCCGCTAACCCCTCAGGAGGAGGTTTTGCTCTCTACTTT
>NW_027937515.1:0-220 GCF_054177405.1 Leptonychotes weddellii | reverse complement strand
TCTGGTGTGAATTGGCAATTTGTAACATGTAGTTGATACTTACGTCCACCTACTGAATAAACAAATGGGAGGATGTTGTTTCCTTAGCATAGAAAAAAGATGTATAAATAAATATATTTTTTGTTTTTATAATAAGCAAGAACACCAAAATCATAGATTTCTCTTTAAGGTGAAAATGAATAATTAACATTTATGAAGCCATCTAATTTAAACATATCTT
>NW_027937514.1:0-220 GCF_054177405.1 Leptonychotes weddellii | reverse complement strand
GTCAGCACTCTTCATAATGGTACTAAGCTGTTCTTCGCGTCTTCCCTGTGTTCACAGTGGCCCCGAGGGCACAGAGAGAACAGCAGTGGCTGTGAACAGCCAGCACCTTAGCACGGGGCCAGGCATTGCCCCCCCCCCACCTTAGCACGGGTCCAGGCATTGCCCTCCCCCACTTTAGCACGGGTCCAGGCATTGCCCCCCCCCACCTTAGCACGGGTCC
>NW_027937513.1:0-220 GCF_054177405.1 Leptonychotes weddellii | reverse complement strand
TTATGGGTCTGATTCTAATTTTTAATTTTTTTTCAATCTTTGATCTATCTGTTCTTCTGAGAAAATCTTCTGCTAAGTCTAATAAGTTCATTTTTATTTCTGGTATTATACTGTTCAGTCCTAGAATTTCTTTTTTTTTTTTTTAAAGATTTATTTATTTATTTGAGAGAGAGAATGAGATAGAGAGAGCATGAGAGGGAGGAGGGTCAGAGGGAGAAGC
>NW_027937512.1:0-220 GCF_054177405.1 Leptonychotes weddellii | reverse complement strand
CTCGATCCCAGGACCCTGGGATCATGACCTGAGCTGAAGGCAGTCGCTTAACCAACTGAGCCACCCAGGCGCCCTGTGTTCTTATGTTTTAAATATGCCTCTTATGAATAGCTTATAACTAGATTCACTACCTTGTCTAGTGGCAATATTTTTCTTTTAACTTCAGTTCTTTTAACTGAAACTTAAAGTCCATTTATATTTGTTAAGACACTGATACTTT
>NW_027937511.1:0-220 GCF_054177405.1 Leptonychotes weddellii | reverse complement strand
TAATTTTTCTATAAATTCTTATATTCTTATATGCCTGGTTATTTTTGATTGGGGGCTAAGCATTGCATATGGAAATGCATAGGAATAATTGGAGGCTACCTTCCTCTAGAGATGATTTACATTTGCTTCAGATGGCAGCTCTGGTGTTGATCCATCACTGTAACTCAATCAGAATGAGGTGACTTATTACTGGGCTTCACACTTTAGGGAGCTGCTTATT
>NW_027937510.1:0-220 GCF_054177405.1 Leptonychotes weddellii | reverse complement strand
TTCCGTTGTATGGATATAACGTCTTTTGTTTATCCATTTATCAGTTGATGGACATGTGGATGTTTCCACTTCAGGGCTATTATGAACAGTGCTGCTATGAGCCTTTACAACACTACTTTTCTTTCTTTTCTCTTTTTTAAGATTTTATTTATTTATTTGACAGAGAGAGACACAGCGAAAGAGGGAACACAAGCAGGGGAAGTGGGAGAGGGAGAAGCAG
>NW_027937509.1:0-220 GCF_054177405.1 Leptonychotes weddellii | reverse complement strand
CTCCTTGTGTTCCCTCTCTCGCTGTGTGTCTCTCTGTCAAATAAATAAAGTCTTTAAAAAAATAAAATAAATAAAAATAAGCCATAAAACTGTAAGAAGAAAGCATAGTCAGTAAGATCTTTGACATAAGTTTTAGCAATAATTACTTCAATTTGTTTCCTTAGGCAAGGACAACAAAAGCAAAAATAAACTGTTAGTACTAGCTCAAACTAAAACTTTT
>NW_027937508.1:0-1288 GCF_054177405.1 Leptonychotes weddellii | reverse complement strand
AGGGGGATACTATGATGGTGCCCGTATTCAGGAAAACCATCTTGATTTTTGGGCGTGTTTGTTTCAATTCCTATAACCTACTGTAAGTCTACGGGACCTGCCTGCCCTCTTAACAGTCCAGGCAGAGTTGTTATTACTGTAAAGTTTTCTAAATCAGTAGCACACACATGTGTCACTGTTACCTGGGACCGTGTACCTGAAAACACAGTGGTTGTGTAGTATTTTTATTTTCCAAAGGCGTTTTTATTGATATAACCAGTGTGACCCAAGTGTGGTTGTCTCTGACTTGGGACCAGTGATGGAGACTGTCGAGTCCCTTTGGGGGCCTCGTGGGGTTTCCTCTTGTTCGGGTATCGGTGGCTTTTTATTTTTATTATTTTTTTAAAATTTTATTTATTTGCCAGAGAGAGGGAGAGTACAAGCAGGGGGAGTGGCAGGCAGAGGGGGAAGCAGGCTTCCCGCCGAGCAGGGAGCCCGATGCGGGACTCGATCCCAGGACCCTGAGATCATGACCTGAGCCGAAGGCAGATGCTTAACGATCTGAGCCACCCAGGGGTCCCTGGGCGGCTTGTTTATTGGTGGGATTATGTTTTATAAAGAGGTGAATATTTACAGCGAATGATTCAGTGCGGTCTGTGTGTGGGTTTCCTTCCTGTAGGTACATTGACTCTAGAAGGTGGGTGGCTTCTGTTTCTCTGCCAGTCTGAGGGTTTCTGGGGTTTCTGTCTGGGTTCTGTTGTTAAACTAGTTTACAGAGTGGTGGTGTGAGCGGCTTAGGGGGCCAGCAGGGCTGTGCCGATTTAGGTCTCTGTGGTCCATGGGGATTGGGTCCATTCACACCAGGGGCCGGCCTGTTGTGCCTTCCATGTGAGTGTTGTCTGATCATTTCCTCGGAAGCTCTTAGCAAGCCAGCCAGTTCTCCTGTGTCCCGTCACCTGCAAATACTGAACGTAATACTGTTCCGTCCTGTGGGGGCGCAGTTTGGCGGATGACCTTCTGAATTTTCGGTGGCTTCTGCGTGTACCAGCGAGGTGTCTGTCCCCATGACAGATGACCGTGAAGCGTTCTCACTCCGTTATCAGAGCGTGCCCTGCTGTTCTCCATGGAGATGTTTTAGAGGATGCTATGTCAGCCACAGGCCCTCTGAGTGTCCAGGTGGCTGCCAGCCAGGCAAACAAGGATGTTGGTCGGTGAGAATGATTTTCTCCACCTGCTCTAAGGTTTTAAGTTGAGGCGGTCATGGACCCGAGCTGCACAGTCTCTGCTCCTGGAGGATCAGATGTGTTCC
>NW_027937507.1:0-220 GCF_054177405.1 Leptonychotes weddellii | reverse complement strand
GGCAGTTATGAAAAACATAAGGGTGCTTCAGTTTTCCTGCATTTGGAAACCAAACTCAAGTAGGTTTGAGTATTCTTTGACTCTTCGACCCATCCATCCTCTAAGTGTTCCTCTTTTTCATTGGCTATATGATTGTCTTCCAGATTCATGGGCCTTTGAGCAAGCTGACTGGCTGGTGAAATAAGCTGATGAACTCCTACAGGTGGATCATCTTCTCCAG
>NW_027937506.1:0-220 GCF_054177405.1 Leptonychotes weddellii | reverse complement strand
GGCTCCTGGACCAGCAGCATCAGCAGCACCTGGGAACGTAATTAGCAATGCAAATTCTCAGGCCCACTCTTGGTGTGCTGAGTCAGAATCTGAGGTGGGTGCAGTGATCTGCGGTGTCACAAATCCCCCAGGAAATCCTGATGAACACTCAGATTGAGAACCCATGCCCTAGCCATCAGCCCCCGCTAACCCCTCAGGAAGAGGTTTTGCTCTCTACTTT
>NW_027937505.1:0-220 GCF_054177405.1 Leptonychotes weddellii | reverse complement strand
TTAAATCAATTGGTAGTGACATCTATATATTAGGCCCAAATACCACACAAAAGCCAAATTAAGACTTAAATTCTACAAAATAATACAAGGACAAGATTATTCAACATTATTTTTTTAAAAGATTTTATGTAGTTATTCATTTGACAGAGAAAGAGAGAACACAGGCACGTGCACATGGGGGGAGGACTAGAGAGGGTTGAAGAGGGTCAAGCTGAGCACA
>NW_027937504.1:0-220 GCF_054177405.1 Leptonychotes weddellii | reverse complement strand
GGCTGCGAGATATTCTGTCATGTGAACCTGTCATAATTATTTAACCCACCCCTATCAGCAGATGTTTGGGTCATTCTGCTTTTTCATTTTTTTAGCAGTGATGTAATGGATCCCTTATAGAGACATATTTGCTCAGAGTCATGATTGTTTGTAGAGAAGTGGAATCAGAGGTACAATTGTAACTTCTTTTTTTTTTTTCCTTCAGATGTTTTTTTTATTC
>NW_027937503.1:0-220 GCF_054177405.1 Leptonychotes weddellii | reverse complement strand
TCCTTTCCCCTGTCAGACTGGAAAACATGGATTTCTCATTGACTGTTCTCTTTCCGTTATGGTCAAATGATGCTGGGGCATCTGGGTGGCTCAGTGGGTTAAGCGTCTGCCTTCAGCTCAGGTCATGATCCCAGGGTCCTGGGGTCGAGCCCCGCATCAGGCTACTTGCTCAGCAGGGAGCCTGCTTCTCCCTCCCCCTCTGCAGCTCCCCCTGCTTGTG
>NW_027937502.1:0-220 GCF_054177405.1 Leptonychotes weddellii | reverse complement strand
CTTCTTCTTCTTCTTCTTCTTCTTCTTCTTCTTCTTCTTCTTCTTCTTCTTCTTCTTCTTCTTCTTCTTCTTCTTCTTCTTCTCCTCCTCCTCCTCCTCCTTCTTCTTCTTCCCCCCATCTCTCTCTCACACACACACAGGAAAACACAAATATGGAATCAATAATAACAACAATTACAATTGACATAAAGGTATGATGTACTGACACTGTGCCAGGTGT
>NW_027937501.1:0-220 GCF_054177405.1 Leptonychotes weddellii | reverse complement strand
AGATCATTTTATTTCTTAACTTGTATTTTTCCTTTGCTCTCTGTTCTTTGCTGACTTTCCATTGCCCATCACTTCACACATATAGCATGTAGCATTGATCTTGACACATGATATGCATTTGCTTATCAAAGGTTGATCCATTAGGTGGACTCCTGCCAAGGAAATGTGGGCCATGTCTTTCAATTTAAAGATGTTATGTGTTGATGTCCTATATGCTATT
>NW_027937500.1:0-220 GCF_054177405.1 Leptonychotes weddellii | reverse complement strand
TTTCCATGAATTGTTTAAGTTCTTCTTTGATTTCCTGGTTGACCCAAACATTCTTGAGCAGAGTGGTCTTTAGCTTCCAAGTGTTTGAATTTCTGCCAAATTTTTTCTTGTGATTGAGTTCCAGTTTTAAAGCATTATGGTCTGAGAATATGCAGGGAATAATCTCAGTCTTTTGGTATTGGTTGAGACCTGATTTGTGACCCAGTATGTGGTCTATTCT
>NW_027937499.1:0-220 GCF_054177405.1 Leptonychotes weddellii | reverse complement strand
TTTTTTTTTTTTTTTTTTTTTTTTTTTTTTTTTTTTTTTTTTTTTTTTTTTTTTTTTTTTTTTTTTTTAAAGATTTTATTTATTTATTTGAGAGAGAGAGAATGAGAGACAGAGAGCATGAGAGGGAGGAGGGTCAGAGGGAGAAGCAGACTCCCCGCCGAGCAGGGAGCCCGATGCGGGACTCGATCCCGGGACTCCAGGATCATGACCTGAGCCGAAG
>NW_027937498.1:0-220 GCF_054177405.1 Leptonychotes weddellii | reverse complement strand
TGTGGATGAAAGGCATGCTCCGGGATGAGTCCTTTGCTATCTCTAAGAACTGGCTGGCCCTGGGAGGGGCAGTCTCTCCCAACTCAGAAAGGGATTTTTTTAAGGACGACAAAATGGCCTAATATGAAGAACCTAAAAAATATATATATAATAAGATATTGGAAAGGGAGAGAGAGGGAGAAGCAGAGAGAACCTACTGACCTAGGTTCTGGGAACAGCA
>NW_027937497.1:0-1288 GCF_054177405.1 Leptonychotes weddellii | reverse complement strand
CTCTATGCCAGCAAATTAGATAACCTGGAAGAAATGGATGCAATCCTAGAGATGTATCAACTACCAAAACTGAACCAGGAAGAAATAGAAAACCTGAACAGACCTATATCCACTAAGGAAACTGAAGCAATAATCAAAAATCTCCCAAAAAACAAAAGCCCAGGGCCAGATGGCTTCCCAGGGGAATTCTACCAAACATTTAAAGAAGAATTAATACCTATTCTTCTGAAACTGTTCCAAAAAATAGAAATGGAAGGAAAACCCCCAAACTCGTTTTATGAGGCCACCATTACCTTGATCCCCAAATCAGACAAAGACCCCATTAAAAAAGGAGAATTACAGACCAATATCCCTTATGAACATGGATGCAAAAATTCTCACCAAAATACTAGCCAATAGGATCCAACAGTACATTAAAAGGATTATTCACCCAGACCAAGTGGGATTTATCCCTGGGCTGCAAGGTTGGTTCAACATCCGCAAATCAATCAATGTGATACAATACATTAATAAAAGAAAGAACAAGAACCATATGATCCTCTTAATAGATGCAGAAAAAGCATTTGACAAAGTATAGCATCCTTTCTTGATTAAAACTCTTCACAGCGTAGGGATAGAGGGTACATACCTCAATATCATAAAAGCAATCTATGAAAAACCCACAGTGAATATCATAATCAATGGGGAAAAACTGAGAGCTTTTCCCCTAAGGTCAGGAACATGGCAGGGATGTCCACTATCACCACTGCTATTCAACATAGTAGTAGAAGTCCTAGCACCAGCAATCAGACAACTAAAAGAAAGAAAATTCATCCAAATTGGCAAAAAGGAAGTGAAACTCTCATTTTTTGCAGATGATATGATACTTTATGTGGAAAACCCAAAAGACTCCACCCCAAAACTACTAGGACTCATACAGGAAGTCAGCAAAGTGGCAGGATATAAAATCAATGCACAGAAATCAGTTGCATTTATATACACCAACAACAAGACATAAGAAAGAGAAATTAAGGAGTCGATTCCATTTACAATTGCACCCAAAACCATAAGATACCTAGGAATAAATCTAACCAAAGAGGTAAAGGATCTATACTCAGAAAACTATAGAATACTCATGAAAGAAATTGAGGAAGACACAAAGAAATGGAAAAACGTTCCATGCTCATGGACTGGAAGAACAAATATTGTGAAAATGTCTATGCTGCCTAGAGCAATCTACACTTTTAATACAATCCCTATCAAAATACCATCAACTTTTTTCAAAGAAATTGAACAAATAATCCTAAAA
>NW_027937496.1:0-220 GCF_054177405.1 Leptonychotes weddellii | reverse complement strand
CTAGGCAGGTTTTAGAGAGAGGACCCAGAAAGGGCGGGAGGGGCAGAGTCAGGAGGACACGGCCCGACTGAGACGCGTGACATGGGTCTCAGGACCACGAGGCAACACTGCCCGTGCCTTGGGAAGGGGCCAGTAACACAGGCCTCAGCCGGTGGCTGTGAGCCGTCTACCTGCAGAGTGGCCAGAGGGGAGGCCTCCCAGGTAGACAGGCCTGGGGAGG
>NW_027937495.1:0-220 GCF_054177405.1 Leptonychotes weddellii | reverse complement strand
GCCAAGTATACTAAATCATTTAATCTTCCACTAGCAACATGAGGCAGATACTATTAGAAATCCCATTTTCACAGATGATGAAACTGAGGTACAGGGAAATTAAGGACAAACTAAAGTCACACACAGCTAGAAAGTGACAGTTTGAATTTGAATCCAGACAATCTGGCTCCAGAGACCATATTCTTTTTTTTTTTTTTTTAAAGATTTATTTACTCATTTG
>NW_027937494.1:0-220 GCF_054177405.1 Leptonychotes weddellii | reverse complement strand
TGCAGTTGATTTAGCCAACCCGCCTTTGTTGGTCACCTAGGCAGTTTCTGACTTCCACCATACGGACAAATCTGCAAAGGGTCTTGTTAAAGATGCATCTGTTTCTTACCTAGCCTCTACATGCCATGCCCATTTGGATGATTGTCCTTTCTATGCATCCTTGGGGGTCTCTGTGGTCTTTTAGTGTCATAGGGGTAACTTCCAGGGGAAACATCCACAG
>NW_027937493.1:0-220 GCF_054177405.1 Leptonychotes weddellii | reverse complement strand
TGTATATATACCACTTCTTCTTTATCCATTCATCTGTCAATGTGGACATCTTGGCTCTTTCCATAGTTTGCCTATTGTGAACATTGCTGCTATAAACATTGGGGTGCACGTACCCCTTCAGATCCCTACATTTGTATCTTTGGGGTAAATACCCAGTAGTGCAATCAGAGAAAGACATGTATCATATGATCTCCCTGATATGAGGAATTCTTAATCTCAG
>NW_027937492.1:0-220 GCF_054177405.1 Leptonychotes weddellii | reverse complement strand
CTCAATCTCTGAAACCCATCGTTACTCCCCACCTCCTCTCTCTCTCTCTCTCTCTCTCTCTCTCTCTCGGCAAATGACCTTGCTTCCTTTACACAGAAGAAATGTAGGGAAACTAGCTTATCTCCTACCTACACACTCACCTGTAACTATAACCATCCTACCTTCCTGTTAGAGGAGAGAGGTCAATCTCCTGTCCAGACTAATCCCTCCCACATGTACT
>NW_027937491.1:0-220 GCF_054177405.1 Leptonychotes weddellii | reverse complement strand
GGTGGGTATTAAGGAGGGCATGTACTGCATGGAGCACTGGGTGTTATACGCAAACAATGAATCATGGAACATTACATCAAAAACTAATGATGCAATGGATGGTGATTAACATAACATAATAAAAAAAATTTAAAAATAAAAATAAAAGATACCTTAAAAAAAAAGTCTAACACCTACCAACAATTTAAAAGAAAGAAAGATCAAAAATATCCAAAATCCT
>NW_027937490.1:0-220 GCF_054177405.1 Leptonychotes weddellii | reverse complement strand
GTCTGAACTTTTTTTCTACATGCCCAGAGCAGGTCACTTCTAAGGAGTGAATGTGACAATTCCAAATCAAAACTTCTCCTTTCACTTGCTTATTCCCCCCCAACCCCCGCTCCTTCTTGAATCCATAATCACCTCCTCATTGTCCAACTGTCACCTGAAATTTTACAGTTGGTTAGAACCACATGCTTTTGGACTTAACGGGCAAAAGTCATTTGGAATT
>NW_027937489.1:0-220 GCF_054177405.1 Leptonychotes weddellii | reverse complement strand
GGCTCCTGGACCAGCAGCATAAGCAGCACCTGGGAACGTAATTAGCAATGCAAATTCTCAGGCCCACTCTTGGTGTGCTGAGTCAGAATCTGAGGTGGGTGCAGTGATCTGTGGTGTCACAAATCCCCCAGGAAATCCTGATGAACACTCAGATTGAGAACCCATGCCCTAGCCATCAGCCCCCGCTAACCCCTCAGGAGGAGGTTTTGCTCTCTACTTT
>NW_027937488.1:0-220 GCF_054177405.1 Leptonychotes weddellii | reverse complement strand
CAAATGGTTGAAAGACCTCAGTGTGAGACAGGAGTCCATCAAAATCCTAAAGGAGAACACAGGCAGCAACCTCTTTGACCTCAGCCGAAGCAACTTCTTCCTAGAAACATCGCCAAAGGCAAGGGAAGCAAGGGCAAAAATCACTAAATATTTCTTAAGTATGAAATTCTCGAGTACTTTTAGTTATTTCTTTCTAATATAGTACCTGCAATTAATTTTG
>NW_027937487.1:0-220 GCF_054177405.1 Leptonychotes weddellii | reverse complement strand
TGAAGACGAACGTGCCTGTCCTAGCATAGGTGGGCCCCCAGGACTGTCCGCGGCACTCAGTGGATGCCTGCTGGGCATGGATGGCTGACTGGGGAACAGGTGAATTGCCATGGAAACCGTGGGATTTGGTCCTGGACCTACGGCAGTGACACAGAGCACCCGTGGCTGGGGCCATGGAGGGGGGATGGGCTGCGTGCACCAGGACAGACCAGCTGGCTGG
>NW_027937486.1:0-1288 GCF_054177405.1 Leptonychotes weddellii | reverse complement strand
CAAAAGAGAGAGCCCAGAAGGAAACCCACATATCTAAGGTCCAGTACCTTACCACCAAGGAGCCAAGAATATACAAGGGGGAAAGAACAGTCTCTTTAATCAACAAGGCTGGGAAAAGTGGACAGTCACATGCAGAACAATGAAACCACACCACTATCTTACACTACACACAAAAATTAACTCCAAATGCATTCAAGAATTGAATATAAGACCTGAAACCCTAAAACTCTTAACAGAAAACACAGGGAAAAGCCACTTGACGTAGGTCTTGGTAGTGATTTTTTAACCTGATACCAAAAGTAAAAACAATTAAAAAAAGTGTGGGATGACATCAGACTAAAAATCTTCAAAACAGCAAAGGAAACCATCAACAAAATAAAAAAGCAACCTACTGTATGGGAAAACACTTGCAAATCATATATCTGATAAGGGGTTAATATCCAAAATACAAAAACTCATGCAACTCAACAGCAGAACAAAACAAAACAAAACCACAGAAAAACAAACAAAAAAAACAAAAAAAAACAAAAAACCCCACAAGCAATCTAATTTAAAAATAGGGAGCTCCAAATAGACGTGTTTCTAAAGAAGAGATACAGATGGTCAATGCGAACATGAAAAGATGCTCAACATCATTAACCATCAGGGAAATGCAAATCAAAACCACAATGAGACACCACTTCACACCTGTTAGAATGGCCATTATCAAACAGACAAGAAATGACAAGTTTTGGTGAAGATGTAAAGAAGACGAAAACTCTTGTGCACTGTTAGTGGGAATATAAATTGGTGCAGCCACAATGGGAACCAGTACAGATGATCCTCCAAAAAATTAAAAAGAGAACTCCTGTAAGATCCAGGAATTCCCCTTCCGAGTATTTATCCGAAGAAAATGAAAACATTAACTCAAAAAGGTATATACACCCCTGTGTTCACTGCAGGTTATGTACAACAAGGAAACTAGAAACAACCTAAGTGCCCATGAGTGGATGAATGAATAAAGAAATTGTGGTAGATACACACGCTGGATACTACTCAGCCAGAATAAAGAATGAAATCTTTCCACTTGCACCATGGCTGGACCTTGAAGGCATTCTGCTAAGTCAAACAGGCCAGAGAAAGAGTCCATCATCTCTCATGGTTCATCTCCCCCTCCAATTTTCCCCCCTTCATTCTTCCCTATCCTGCTATCTTCTTCTTTTTTTTCTTTAACATATAATGTATTATTTGTTTCAGAGGCACAGATGTGTCATTCAACAGTCTTGCACAATTCACAGCGCTCACCATA
>NW_027937485.1:0-220 GCF_054177405.1 Leptonychotes weddellii | reverse complement strand
AGGTTGTATATTCGAGCCCCACATTGGGTGTAGAGATTACTTAAAGATAAAATCTTTAAAAAATTTTTCTGAGTTCAATTATATAACAACATCTTAGTAACCTTAAAAGTAGTAACTGAGATGTCCTGCTATCATATGAAATTCTCTGGACTAAAAAGTCTAGTCTCCAGTTACACATTGACTTGCTTTTTAGACTTTGGTAATTTACTATCTCTCTGTT
>NW_027937484.1:0-220 GCF_054177405.1 Leptonychotes weddellii | reverse complement strand
TGAACTTTGTATTTGCACAACGGTTGAAACATTTGAGGGTTTTGCCATTTTTATTCAGCAAGGTTGGTCAGGCCTTGCTAATACTTGGTCTTGGAAGACAGCCTTATTAGGCCACCTGAAATCCATTCGTGTTATGGAATATTTGAACTGTGAACGGAACATGAAATGGGTCTATGAAAAAACCAACCTTGAATTCATGTGGTTTATCTGCAGTCACCTC
>NW_027937483.1:0-220 GCF_054177405.1 Leptonychotes weddellii | reverse complement strand
CACAGGGCAGTTACAGAACCTGCCCAAGTAAATCAAGAAGCTAGGATCTGAGCCTAAGCAGAATTTCGTTCCCAAACACCGCCACACTGCTCCTAGTTTGCTGCCCCAACAGCTCACTGCACACACATAGACAAATCCCAGCCCCCCCACCTCAGTTCCCCCACCTGAGGTAATAATAATAATAATAATAATAATAATAATAATAATAGCAAACCCATTT
>NW_027937482.1:0-220 GCF_054177405.1 Leptonychotes weddellii | reverse complement strand
CTCTCGCTGCCTCTCTCTCTCTCAAATAAATAAATAAAATCTTTAAAAAAAAAAAATGGAAGCGCAAGATAACAGCCTATGATTAAAGTTGGCTGTAACTGAAATCTGGTATGATTTTAAAAGGCAATGTTTATTAATCCTAGCAAACTAGAATTAACATCTGCTAACAGTGAGGTTACGAGCAATTATTTAATAAATATGTTTTCCGGAGGGCGCCTGG
>NW_027937481.1:0-220 GCF_054177405.1 Leptonychotes weddellii | reverse complement strand
GATGGGTATTAAGGAGGGCATGTACTGCATGGAGCACTGGGTGTTATACGAAAACAATGGATCATGGATCACCACATCAAAAACCAATGATGTATTGTATGGTGACTAACATAACATAATAAAATTAAAAAATATATATATTTACCAGCTACCTATGAAACAATTACTCAAAAATATACTAATGAGAGATTCATTAAGATTAAAAAGTCAAAATAACTGG
>NW_027937480.1:0-220 GCF_054177405.1 Leptonychotes weddellii | reverse complement strand
CTCAGGTCATGATCCCAGAGTCCTGGGATCGAGTCCCACATCGGGCTCCCGGCTCAGCAGGAAGCCTGCTTCTCCCTCTCCCACTCCCCCTGCTTGTGTTCCTGCTCTCGCTGTCTCTGTCTCTGTCAAATAAATAAATAAAATCTTTAAAAAAAAAAAAGAAGACTGTTCATTTAGTGAGCCAAAGAAAATGGCAGTCGGAGGCCACTGCACCGCTTCT
>NW_027937479.1:0-220 GCF_054177405.1 Leptonychotes weddellii | reverse complement strand
CTTGCTTTACCCAGAGCAAGGAAGTGACCTAATCTCAGAAGTGACATTCGTTACTTTCTTTGCATTTCAAGATTATGTGACATAGCTCCATGAAAAGTGGAGTTGAGAACTTACTAATTCATGTCTCATCCTTTAAGAAAATCCCTGTGGAGACAACTGATTCAGTCATTTAGTTATCTTCCTCTTTCTCCATGTTCATCTATAAAATTATAGTTTAAGT
>NW_027937478.1:0-220 GCF_054177405.1 Leptonychotes weddellii | reverse complement strand
TTAGCAGGAGTTTGGAAGAAATTGGGTGACTTTGAGGGGCTCAAGACTTCAGGGGAGGAAGTCACTGCAGATGGGGAGGAAAGAGCAGGAGAACTAGAATCAGGAGTGGAGCCTGAAGACGGGACTGACGGGCTGCAATCTCATGACGAAACCTGAACAGATGCGCAAAGAAAGTGGTTCCTGAGATGGAATGTACTCCTGGTGAAGATGCCATGAAGAT
>NW_027937477.1:0-220 GCF_054177405.1 Leptonychotes weddellii | reverse complement strand
GCCCCCCACCCGCTCCTGCTGGGGCCGGGGGTCTGAGCCCGGCGTGCCCCCCACCTGCTCCTGCTGGGCCGGGGGTCTGAGCCCGGTGTGCCCCCCACCTGCTCCTGCTGAGCCGGCGTTCTGAGCCCGGTGTGCCCCCCACCCGCTCCTGCTGGGGCCGGGGGTCTGAGCCCGGTGTGCCCCCCACCCGCTCCTGCTGGGGCCGGGGGTCTGAGCCCGG
>NW_027937476.1:0-220 GCF_054177405.1 Leptonychotes weddellii | reverse complement strand
CAGCTAACATGTATATCAATGACCAGATTTGTACATCAGATTATGCAGAGTTGCTCCAGAAACCAACCCTGCATTATTCAAGGAATCCAGAAAGAATAGGCAATGGAATTATGCTGATTTTTAAATATAATTTTCCAGCAGTTTAAGAAGAATAAGTTTTTCATTTAAAAAGCCAGCAGGGGGGGCGGAGCAAGATGGCAGAGGAGTAGGAGACCTGGAT
>NW_027937475.1:0-1288 GCF_054177405.1 Leptonychotes weddellii | reverse complement strand
TAAAGAATTTTAAAAAATCATGGAAACTAATGAAAATGAAAACACAACTGTTCAAAATCTTTCGGATGCAGCAAAGGCAGTCCTAAGAGGAAAGTATATAGCAATAGAAGCCTTTCTCAAGAAACAAGAAAGGTCTCAAGTACACAACCTAACACTACACCTAAAGGAGCTGGAGAAAGAACAGCAAATAAAGCCTAAACCCAGCAAGAGAAGAGAAATAATAAAGATCAGAGCAGAAATCAATGAAATAGAAACCAAAAGAACAGTAGAACAGACCAACAAAACTAGGAGCTGATTCTTTGAAAGAATTAATAAGATTGACAGACCCCTGGCCAGACTTATCAAAAAGAAAAGAGAAATGACCCATATAAATAAAATCATGAATGAAAGAGGAGAGATCACAACCAACACCAAAGAAATACAAACAATTATAAGAATATAATATGAGCAACTATATGCCAGCAAATTAGAAATCTGGAAGAAATGGATGCATATCTAGAGATGTATAAACTACCAACACTGAAGAAATAGCAACCTGAACAGACCTATAACCACTAGGGAAATTGAAGCAGTAATAAAAAATAAAAAAAATCTCCCAACAAACAAGAGCTAGGGCCAGATAGCTTCCCAGGGGAATTCTACAAACATTTAAAGAAGAATTAATACCTATTCTTCTGAAACTGTTCCAAAAAATAGAAATGGAAGGAAAACTTCCAAACTCGTTCTATGAGGCGACTATCCAAACTCGTTTTATGAGGCCACTATTACTTTGATCCCAAAACCAGACAAAGACCCTATCAAAAAGGAGAATTACAGACCAATATCCTTGATGAACAAGGATGCAAATATTCTCACCAAAATACTGGCCAATAGGATCCAAAGTACATTAAAAGGATTATTCACCGCGACCAAGTGGGATTTATTCCTGGGCTGCAAGGTTAGTTCAACATCTGCAAATCAATCAATGTGATACAATACATTAATAAAAGAAAGAACAAGAACCATATGATCCTCTCAATAGATGCAGAAAAAGCATTTGACAAAGTACAGCATCCTTTCTTGATCAAAACTCTTCAGCGTACAGAAATAGAAGGTACATACCTCAATATCATAAAAGCCATCTATGAAAAACCCACAGCAAATATCATTCTTAATGGGGAAAACCTGAGAGCTTTCCCCCTGTGGTCAGGAACATACTTTATGTGGAAAACCCAAAAGACTCTACCCCAAAACTGCTAGAACTCATACAGGAATTCAGTAAAGTGGCAGGATATAAAATCAATGCACA
>NW_027937474.1:0-220 GCF_054177405.1 Leptonychotes weddellii | reverse complement strand
GTACTCACACTCACCGGAGGGTGTTCCAGGGTGGGGTGAAGTTAAGAAATTCACTGAAAGAAAGGCAGCTAAATAAATCCTGATTGAATCCCAGGTTTTCCTAACACCAAACCTGACAGTCCTTTTCCTATACCAAACTGATTCTCTGAGTTTACACCAGTTTCCTTGTTCATTTATTTTCTCTCTTTTTGGTCTTCCCATGTGCATGCATACATGTTCT
>NW_027937473.1:0-220 GCF_054177405.1 Leptonychotes weddellii | reverse complement strand
GTTTATAATATGCATATTTAACTGACTCGGTGCTTTCCACTCCCAGCCTTGCCCCACTGTCCCTGGTGCCCCCGCACCATACACAGGTGGGAGCCTCATATTCAGGGCTCCTCAGGAGTGAGGTGGTCCTCTCGCCCGTCTGCAGGCGGTCAGACTCTGGCTCATGTAGCCATGGGGGTAAATGGAACACTGAGAGGCCATTGCCTTTCTTTGGTCTCTG
>NW_027937472.1:0-220 GCF_054177405.1 Leptonychotes weddellii | reverse complement strand
TGCCTGTTTTGCATTCCTCGAGCCTCTCTCCTGCGCTACCATAGCTCTGCTTGCAGCCCACACTGTGGCGAAGTCACTTACATAGAGAGATGCCTCCCAGCTAGATTTTAACTCCCAGGACAGATATCTGTACACCCAGTGGCCCCGGCCCACCACGGTGACATCCAATCAGGGGTGCTAAGGTGGATATAGCCCCTGCGCTGAT
The DNA here is from genome assembly GCF_054177405.1 of Leptonychotes weddellii. Taxonomy (NCBI): domain Eukaryota; kingdom Metazoa; phylum Chordata; class Mammalia; order Carnivora; family Phocidae; genus Leptonychotes; species Leptonychotes weddellii. Next base: position 15 of record NW_027937472.1, on the reverse strand, counting down.
GGAAGACTGGTCTCA
>NW_027937471.1:0-220 GCF_054177405.1 Leptonychotes weddellii | reverse complement strand
TTTCAAACCTGTGCTAGTTTAAACCATCACTCTCTAGCTCCAGTGGGAAAATAGTTACTTTTTTTTTGTAGTTTTATAATACAGTCATTATAAATCTTTTTTATTCCAAATGCTTGTATTTTTTCATCTTTTGAAAATTAATTTAAACCTTTTGGTTGCTGGATATTAACCAACCTTTTTATTTATTATTTATTTTTTATTTTTTTTAGTTGAAGTACAG
>NW_027937470.1:0-220 GCF_054177405.1 Leptonychotes weddellii | reverse complement strand
GTGGCCTTGGCCTGCAGGATGCATCCTGTGGTTAGAAGAAGGAAGAGTTCCAGGTTCTGCTCAAAGTAAACATGAGCACCTTGAGGACAAAGAGTGGACCCCCGCCCCAGGACAGAGGGGCCAACCCCATTCTAAGCTCTTCGTGAATTGGGAGGGCTGCAGGGGAGGGCGTGGATTGTTGTCTCCTCACCCTCCTCTCGGAGCTCTCAGGGAGGTGAGG
>NW_027937469.1:0-220 GCF_054177405.1 Leptonychotes weddellii | reverse complement strand
CCTTGGATGTCTTGTATCACCGACTCTCCTCTACCTGTCTACCACCGCTGTCCTGGTCTGGATCTGGTCCCTTCCCTGTGCTCTGTGTCTCCCATCTTGTCCCACCAAACTGGCTCTTGTCCAATTCACCTAAGGCCAATTTGCCTGTAGTCACATGGCCAAAAACCCATTTGCCTAAGGATCAGTTCTCCCAGAGACAGGTGTATCTCAAATTAAGTAT
>NW_027937468.1:0-220 GCF_054177405.1 Leptonychotes weddellii | reverse complement strand
TTTCAATTTTGAAGATTTTTTTTTTCTTTTATAGGTTATTTTTTGTGTGTTAATTCTGAGAACAGTCAACTGATGGTGCTGTTCATATCAACTGTGTCCTTACAGATTTTCTGTATGGTAGAGCAGTTTTGACATCTCCAACTATAATGGTAGATTTGTCCATTTCTCCTGCAGTTCTCTCAGTCTTTCTCCATTTTTTTGATGTTCTGTTGTTAGGTGC
>NW_027937467.1:0-220 GCF_054177405.1 Leptonychotes weddellii | reverse complement strand
CTCTTAAATGTTTAGTAGGACTCGTCAGTAAAGTTATCTAGGTCTAGTGCTTTCATCAAGAAAAAAACATTGGTCATTGCTTCCACATTTACACATTTTCTGATTGATGAGCATAACATCATTTATAATACTCTCATATCTTTTCAGTGTGCAGTTATGCCTCTTTTCTATTAATAACAATTGTCTGTGTGCCTTTTCCTTTTTTCCTTGATTGATTTTG
>NW_027937466.1:0-220 GCF_054177405.1 Leptonychotes weddellii | reverse complement strand
GTGAATCTCTAAACCTCAGCAGGTTTAGAATATCACATGTGAAGGTTAAAACTATCGCACAGGTCCCTCCCCTAGAGAGTCAGTTGGCCTGGGGCTGGGGCCTCTGAATCTCTAAATTTAAGAGCATCTTAAGGTGACTCTGCCCAGCCAAGACAGAAAATCACCAGGTTAGAGTGACCACCCCCCCACCCCATTGGAAAATGCATCTCGGGTATCATTC
>NW_027937465.1:0-220 GCF_054177405.1 Leptonychotes weddellii | reverse complement strand
TCACCTTTGTGCGGATCTCCGCATTTGGAAAATGGGATCAGTCTCTCTCCAATATACTCAATTTAAGGCTTTTAAAAATATTTTAAAGTGCTGTAAATAATTTGAATGGAATCAATATAACTAATATTTAGGAGTGTTTACTGTGTGTTAGTTATTTGATATGTGCGTGTGTGCACACACACAAATACCCATGCACACACGCTTTCCCCCCCTCATTTAT
>NW_027937464.1:0-1288 GCF_054177405.1 Leptonychotes weddellii | reverse complement strand
GTTGAATAAAGAAAGAAGAGAAATTTTTTAAAAAGAGAGAATGTAATCAGGCAGGAGACTAGAACAAAGCCATACACTAGAGATTTAGGGTATATTTTGGTTTGTTAGAAGAAACTGTAACCCAAAATTTTAAAGAGAGAACTACATATATATATATATACCAAAAATAAGGTTAACTACAATGAAGGGAGAGAATATGACTCTAAAAATGAAAAATAAAAAGATTTTTAAAAAGAGATTGATAAGATGTTGGTTGAAAAAGGGAAAAAGAAAAATTCCAAAAAAAAAAGAAAAAAAAATTTAAAAAATTAACTTTGAAAGACTATAGAATCATGGGGGAAAAAAGCCATGGATTCTATGTGCATTATTCCCCTAGCGCTGGAGTTCTGCCGTTCTCATTGATCGGTAAACTTGGTCTTGGCTGGCTGTTCTTGCTGATCTTCTGGGGGAGGGGCCTGTTGCCAAGGTTCTCAAATGTCTTTGTGGAGGTGGAATTGCCCCGCTCTTGCTGGATCCGGGCTAAGTAATCTGCTCGGGTTTGCTCTTGGGAGCTTTTGTTCCCTGCAAGCTTTCCCTACAGCTTTGGAGGCCGAGAATGAAAATGGCAGCCTCCCAATCTCCGCCCTGGAGCAGCTGAGAACTCGGGTCCCCGCTCCTCAGTGCTCCCCCAGAGAAAAGCAATCTCTCCCATCTCCCCAGTCTCTAGCCGCCTCCGTGCTCACCCAGCTGTGACTGAGCATTTCTATCTCTGGCACCTGACTTGGTGTGGAGTCTCCAAATCCAGCAGATCCCTGCAGTGCACTCCCGCGCCGCTCCTCCCGGGGGAGGAAGGTGAGTCTCCCCGGATCTGCCACTTGTTGGGTCCCTGCTGGAGGAGCAGTGGCCCAACTGTGCTGTGGATCATGGTTTATGGCAACCCTGAGCTGGGAGCCCGTGCCTCGGCTCCATCTCTGCAGCCGGCTTCCCCTCTCTGATACCTGGGAGCTCTGCCGCACTCAGGCATCACCGGTCTTTCTGTGACCCTGAGGTCCTGAGACCACACTGTCCCACAAGGGTTGTACACCCTGCTTAGCCACTGTAGCGACGTCCCTCAGCGGAGCTGACTTCTAAAAGTTCCAATTTTGTGCTCCGTGGCTCTTTCACTTGCCAGAAGCAGTGGATGGAGGCTCCCTCCCCTGCCGTCTATCTTCCCGAATATCCCTCGGATTCACTTCTCCACATGTCCTACCTTCCAGAAAGTGGTCGCTTTTCTGTTCAGAGTTGTTGCTATTCTTTTCTTCGATCTCCT
>NW_027937463.1:0-220 GCF_054177405.1 Leptonychotes weddellii | reverse complement strand
TTCAATCTCTTGCTGCCCTAGAACACATAATAGTTACTATTTACTGAGCCTTTTCTCTATAGTCAGGCACTATTCTAAATGCTTTAAATATATTAACTCATTTGATTCCCACCACCCTTAGGTAGTATTAAGATTCTCATTTTCAGATGAGGAAACAGAAATTAAGAAACTGGCTCTGGGTTGTACAAACTACGACGTGGCAGAGGCTGTACTCTTAAGC
>NW_027937462.1:0-220 GCF_054177405.1 Leptonychotes weddellii | reverse complement strand
TTTAGACAGACGAAGATCCACAAGGGGGTGTAGACAACCAAGATGAGGTTCAGAAAGACCCTGCCCAGGTGCTGGCAGGAAATGAGGCGGGCAGAGCTTTGTCACTGCCTAGTCTGAGTGGGAAGGAGCACGTCCATCCTGGGGCTGGAGGAGCGTGGGAGAGCTGGACCTCAGGGTCACACCTGTGACGGGGCAGGCGACCTCACCAGGAACAACGGTC
>NW_027937461.1:0-220 GCF_054177405.1 Leptonychotes weddellii | reverse complement strand
GAGGGGTAGCCAGACGGTCATCCTTAGTGTCACCTCCTGCGGGGTGGCCGGACGGTCATCCTTAGTGTCACCTCCTATGGGGCGGCTGGACGGTCGTCCTTAGTGTCACCTCCTGCAGGGCGGCCGGACGGTGGTCCTTAGTGTCACCTCCTGCGGGGCGGCCGGACGGTGGTCCTTAGTGTCACCTCCTGAGGGGTAGCCAGACGGTCATCCTTAGTGT
>NW_027937460.1:0-220 GCF_054177405.1 Leptonychotes weddellii | reverse complement strand
TGTTAAAAGAGTGTGTCCCACATAATCTCTCTGAATGGAGTGCAGATAGAGGAGTTAGGAGTTGTCCCTCATTCAGCTCCAGAGAAGTCTGTAGTTGCTGAATAGAGAGAGAATCATGGTCACTTCTGTTTTTAAACACCAGTCAGAACCTACCGCATACCTGAATGTTCTGTATGTAATGGGAATATTTCTCCCAATCATTGTCAGGGGTCCTCAGAAC
>NW_027937459.1:0-220 GCF_054177405.1 Leptonychotes weddellii | reverse complement strand
GCAGACTCCCTGCCGAGCAGTGAGCCCGATGCGGGACTCGATCCAGGGACTCCAGGATCATGACCTGAGCCAAAGGCAGTTGCTTAACCAACTGAGCCACCCAGGCGCCCTTGTTTATCTGTTAATACTTGTTATTATCTGTCTTTTAAATTATATCCATTAGTATTTCATTGTGGCTTTGATTTGAGTTGTCCTAATTACTAATGGTGTTGAATATTTT
>NW_027937458.1:0-220 GCF_054177405.1 Leptonychotes weddellii | reverse complement strand
CTTTCTTATTTATGTATGTATTTTTTTATTTATTTTAGTGTGACTTTGTCCCATACTCCTATCCAGAGGGCATATATGACCACAGATGTGTTTATATTCCCTATCTGCTCCCCTCCCTTTACTTAGTGAACTTAGTCATTCAGTTTTTATACCCACATGGCTCCCCAGCTTTTCTTGACCTTTCAAGAACCTGAAACCCAAGACTCTGTTCAATGTGAGG
>NW_027937457.1:0-220 GCF_054177405.1 Leptonychotes weddellii | reverse complement strand
TTTTAGTTAGTTTATATAGTGTAATATTAGTTTCAGCAGAATTTAGTAATTCATAATACCCAGTGCTCATCACAAGTGCCCTCCTTAACACCCATCAGACATTTAACCCATCATCCCACCCACCTCCCCTCCAGCAACCCTCAGTTTGTTCTCCATAGTTAGGAGTCTCTTATGGTATGCCTCCCTCTTTTTTTTTTTTCCTTTCCCCTATGAACATCTG
>NW_027937456.1:0-220 GCF_054177405.1 Leptonychotes weddellii | reverse complement strand
TTTTTGTCAATTACTTCCCGTGCTGTGCAGAAACGTTTTAGTTTGGTGTAGTCCTACTTACTTATTTTTGCTTCTGCTGCCTGTACTTTTGCGGTCGGTGAGTTTGTGGTAATCTGTTAGAGCGCGATCAGAAGCTACTAAAAGAAGCATAACTTTCAAACATGTTATTTAATCCTAGCTACCAAGTGAATTATTAGTAGATTTAACATATAAAGAAAAC
>NW_027937455.1:0-220 GCF_054177405.1 Leptonychotes weddellii | reverse complement strand
ATGACAGACTCTAACAGGTGGCCAGGAGATTGCCTGTAGGGTAGATTCCTTCACACCTGCAGTGGTTTTCATACCATGATGCCTGCCCAGTGACCCATCACTCAGGACCAGACTGGGAGATAAAGGGAAAGCTTGTTGCCCTCAGTGCACTGTAGGATGGCCAGGAGCTCACTTGGAAGGAACCATAGAAGCCATGGGCGCTGCACCTGGAGAGGCCACT
>NW_027937454.1:0-220 GCF_054177405.1 Leptonychotes weddellii | reverse complement strand
GTACCAAAAGGTTGGGATCATTCCCTGCATATTTTCAGACCACAGTGCTTTGAAACTTGAACTCAGTCACAAGAGGAAATTTATATTTATTTATTTATTATTCTTATGTTAATCCCCATACATTACATCATTAGTTTTAGATGAAGTGTTCCATGATTCATTGTTTGTGCATAACACCCAGTGCTCCATGCAGAATGTGCCCTCCTCAATACCCACCACC
>NW_027937453.1:0-1288 GCF_054177405.1 Leptonychotes weddellii | reverse complement strand
GCTACAGCTCCTTTCAAAGCTTCCTTTCTTAGTTTAAGAGAATACAGGTATTTCCTCCTAGTCAAAAGATGTAGGAAATAATAAAATCATAGCTAGTATTAGTGCTTAGTGCAGAGGGTTAGGTACTCTGCAAAGTGATTTATACCTACTATTTCAGTTCATCCTATTAATAAAACCGAAATCAGTAGGATTTTTATTCCCATTTTCCAAATGTGAAAGATTTTATAAAACCAATTGGAGATTCCATTGCTGGTAGGTGACCGATGTACAAACCAGAGACTGTTCCTGGAACCCATAAAGTTTATCACTAAGATGTACTGCCTGTCTGGTCTCTTCAGTTTATTGTTTACATACTTCCAAAACAATGGTTGAGATAACCATAATATAAAAAGAGAGTTACCATTAAAACATCAAAATTTTAAAAATACAGTCAGTAGGGCGCCTGGGTGGCTCAGTTGGTTAAGCGACTGCCTTCGGCTCAGGTCATGATCCTCGAGTCCCGGAATCGAGTCCCACATCGGGCTCCCTGCTCAGTGGGGAGTCTGCTTCTCCCTCTGACCCTCCCCCCTCTCATGTGCTCTCTCTCATTCTCTCTCTCTCAAATAAATAAATAAAAAAAAATCTTTAAAAAAAAAATACAGTCAGTAATAAGAAAAAGACAAGTACTGGGAAATCCAAATGAACTAGCTATGGCAATCAAACACAAACTTAAGCTCACAGATTTGTGCAAGTCAGTGCTAAAATGGACATTTCTAGTTCTTATGTCAGATAAAGTTAAATTTCATCTGGAAGTCATCTTTTCTTCTGACATTAAAAATTGTCAGAATTTATCACATGGATCCTTAAGAAAGGGACAGTATCTCACAATCAGTATTTTCACAGCAGTTGGGCTAAAAACGTGAGATACTCCTCAGAAGATTATTTATTATGTCTCTCCTCTAAGAAAGCCAGTGGAGGAAGAGTAAATTGGATCATTTAACACTCAACATTGTAACTCTATTTTAACCCAGATAAAAACTGAGCTAAGGATGTGAATCATCGTTTCTCCAAAAAAGATACATAGATAATAAGTCAGCACAAAGTGATGCTTGAGTCAGCCATCAGAGAAATGCAAATCAAAAGCACAATGCAGGGGCGCCTGGGTGGCTCAGTTGGTTAAGCGACTGCCTTCGGCTCAGGTCATGATCCTGGAGTCCCTGGATCGAGTCCCGCATCGGGCTCCCTGCTCGGCAGGGAGCCTGCTTCTGCCTCTGACCCTCCCCCCTCTCATGTGCTCTCTCTCTCTCAT
>NW_027937452.1:0-12619 GCF_054177405.1 Leptonychotes weddellii | reverse complement strand
TTTTTTTTTTTTAAAGATTTTATTTATTTATTTGAGACAGAGAGAATGAGAGACAGAGAGCGTGAGAGGGAGGAGGGTCAGAGGGAGAAGCAGACTCCCTGCCAAGCAGGGAGCCCGATGCGGGACTCGATCCAGGGACTCCAGGATCATGACCTGAGCCGAAGGCAGTCACTTAACCAACTGAGCCACCCAGGCGCCCTGTATGGAAGTTTTTAACAAATGTAGACGTGTACCTACCCTTCGACTGAGCAATTTTATTCCTAGGTCTTTACCCAAGAAAAAATAAGTCTATGTGTGTCCATGAAAGACTTGACAAGAATATTTGTAGCATCTTTATTCAGAAAAGCCAAAAAAATAAAAATACCCGTGTATGTATCAAAGGACAATGAAGAAACAAACTATGGTATATTCAAACAGTACATTTCTATTCAGTAATAAAAGGGAATAAATTTCAAATAGATGCAGTATGGATGAGTCACACGGAAATTATGCTGGGTGAAAGGAGACAGACACAGAAGTATTTGTATTGACGAGTCCACTTACATGATTTAGGTCAAGAAGCAGCAAAACTCATCTGTGACAACAGCCGTCAGAATAGTGATTGCCCGGTGTGGGTTGGGGGAGCAGGAAAGAGACTGAGTGAAGAGGGCATGAGGGAACTTTCTGGGATGCAGGAGATGTTGCTTACCTTGATGTGAGTGAGAGTTACACACTATATGCATTTGTCAAAACTTATCAAACTGTATTCTTAAGACCTGTGCATTTCATTTCATGTAGAATATACCTAAGACAAAGCAGAACGAGCAACAAAAAACTCCACAAATTGCATAAGAAACAACAAATATAGAAACAGTCTAGAACCAGATGGGCTGCATTCAAACCCTGGTCCAGCTCTTACCAGCACTGGGACTTGAGTCCCACTTAGTGGATGGTGAATTCTCAATGCTATTTAAAAAAGATATTAATCTTTCAGGAAACTTACCCTTTCCCTTGGACCATATATGGAGGTTTCCAAGATGGGGCTTTAGGAAGGGGCTCACAAACCTCTCAAAAATGTGCTGAGCATAATGTACATTTGTGTTGGGAGCGGGTTCATGGTTTTCCATGAGACCCTTAAGATAACTTTTCCAGGATCCCAGAGTGAGGTGACTCTCACAAATGAGCAACAAGGTCAAACACTGAGCCTTCTAGTCCCTAGAAGTGAGTCACTAAATCCAGGTCCCCTTACAGGAGGAGATTACACAGAACCTGGCCCTCAGAGGTGCCTCCCAACCAGGGAAAAGGAGTAACAAACATGGCTTCTTGGGGCTCAACTGGAAACAAGGCCGAGCACTGTGCTTTCCCTGTCTTGTGAGGGCAATGATGCTCATCTGTGTGGACCACTGAGCCAGGGACACAGGGGGCAGGAGGGCAGGGCTGGGCCATGAGAAATGCAGGTGAGAGAAAGCCTCCAGTGTGTAGGGAAGCTGTGGGAAGCTGTGATTCAGACTATCTGGAAGGAGTGAAGGGTGCTTGGAAAGCAGGGTGAACAATGGAGTGGGAAGCCATGCCCAGGAAAGGGCGGCTCCTCCCTCTGTCCCCCCGCCTTGCCATTCGCCTCCAGCATCTCCTCCAGCCTTGCCTCCTGGCTTCCCGCTCCAAGAGAAAGCTGTTGGAGTCTCTCTTCAAGGTCCTAGCTTCTACTCCTAAAATGAAGAATGGCAGGCAGTAGAGCTTGGTCCAGCCCTACCGTGAGGTGAGGGACAAATGGTTGTTCTTGAACAGCCGAGCAGGACAGAAATGACAGACTTTGGAGCCAGACAGACTGAGATTTGAGGGCTCCTCACTGGGTGACCTTTAGAAAGACTCTTCCCTTCTCTGTGCCTCAAGTCATCATCTATAAAATAGGGATAAAAATCGCTCCTTCACGTGGTGTCATCAAGTCTGCACTGGGCAGGGCCTGATGCTTAGCAGGACTCTGTACACAGTAGGCACCACATTAAAGCTCCCACAGCTACTACGGCCCCCCTGGGAGCTTCTGACTTCCTTCCATCTGATGAGTTCCGTGAGTGCCATTTAGATTCATTTATTCATTCAACTCATAAGCCACGAGCCCCAGCTGAATGCCAGGTGCTATACTAGGCCCCAGGAACGTGGTGGAGAAGCAAACGGGCATGGCCCTATCCTTCTGGCGCCCACGGGCATCTCTGGGTCACAGCAGCTTCTGCTTCCATCCAGACACTCCTTGGGAGAGACTCTGGCGCCCTGCCTTCTCAGCCTGCTTGACAGACTGGGGCCCATGGGGTGGGGGACGGCTCGCAAGCATCAGCAGGTTCCCGTGAGTTTTCGCTGACGGCACCTCTCATGAAGGTGCCAGAGATAATCTCCTTGTTATCTGATTACCTGTGACTCATCCCTGCTGGGTGCTGACAGCCACCCTGGTGTCTCCCCGGCTCTGCCTGGGGCCTGGAACCGCAGTACACCCTGCAATCCAGTGGGAAAAGCCACCACATGCACGTGGGCTGGGAAAACTGGCACAGTTCTAGGGGTCCCTGCCCGTGGAATTGGTCCTGGCTCCGGCTTTGAGCACTGGCAATGGTCCTCCTAAGATGGAGCCAGTGCAGCCGGCCCAGTCTGTCCAGCAGCTGGGGAACAGTGGTGTCTGAGAAGCAGCAATTCCCAGGACAGCAGTTGTGGGGGGGGAGGGGCCACTAGGGGTCTGCAGGGAGCACACCCCCACTGCTCGTAAATAACAGCATTGACCATCATTCTTGTCATGGGGCCCAGGATCCCTTATCCAAAATTCTGGGAGCCAGATGCATTTGGAAATTCAGAATTTAGGCAGTGGTTTAAGAAGGTAAATGGTATAAATACTAGATTTTTTTTTTAAGATTTCATTTATTTGTCAGAGAGAGAGAGAGAGCACAGCAGTGGGAGGGGCAGAGGGGGAGGGAGAGGGAGAAGCAGGCTCCCCACTGAGCAGGGAGCCTGATACGGGACTCGATCCCAGGACCCCGGGTTAATGACCTGAGCTGAAGGCAGACGCCTAATGGACTGAGCCACCCAGGCATCCCAATACTAGGTCTTATCTGGTCCCCAAGGGGTCTGGGGCAGCACCCTGTAAGCAAACACACTAAATGGATGAGTATTCAAAACAAGGCAGAGAAATAAAGAATATAAATGATTTCACATTCATTTAGGAAGGATTTACTGCCAAACAAGTTATGCAAAAACATGGTTTCCTAAGCCCTTTTTGGATTCATGATCACAAAGAAGGGATTGTGGAGAAGTGCTAATTACAAGAACAGTTATAACAACAATCATATTGTCTCTACAACTATGTTCTTGATCCTATCCAAGGGGGGGAACACCTCTAGAAAATTACATTTGTACTGATCGAACACATGCACTTTAAATAAAAACAGTATTTTGCTAGGTCAAGGCCCTGCCCTCCCATTGCCATACCTAGTATACTCAGCACCCCCAGTATGGGAGTTCTGGACCTGCCGCTGCAGAAATGCCCACAGAAAGGCCTGCGTGAGGAGATGCCTAGAAGAACTTCGGGCATCGAGCACCTGCTCCCAGAGGTGAACAGGGACTGCAGGCCCTCTCAGGGAAACTTTAAGGACCAGCCTGGTACTTCTGCCTGAAACAGAGAAAGAAGATGTGTGAGGGCTGTTTCTCCCCAGCTTAAAGTGATTCCAGGAGTATGTGAGTGTGGGAAGTGGGGACATGGCCTCTTGGAGTGGACGTGGGCACAAGGTTGGCTGGAGAGCCTGCGGGAGGCCTCTTGGCTCCAGGGGCAACACCTCGCAGAGCAGCCGGCTGGATGGGCAAACTGCACGTTCTTGTCTGTGTAAGTCCTTTCCATTATCCCTGACCTTGAACAAGGGCATTCAGAGCAGAGGCAGAGTCCCTGCTCCTGCAAGAGCCTCAAAGGGCGGTCAGGCTCTGGAGGTCTCAGCATTGGCCACTGGTCACAGGGAGGCACTAATGAGGGTGTTATAGGTGCGTCTCAGTCACCTGAGGGCCAGTCCAGAGACTTAATTATTAACCTGGCTACCAAGAGACATTTACACACTAAAGATGAGGAACTTGTGACAAAAGAGAAGAGGTACGTCTGAGATGCAGGGAGCTGAGAATGGCAGGTCAGCCTACCGTGAAGTCCTCCACCACTGCCCATCTTGGAAGGGCTCCCTTAGAGAGAACGATGACTTCATGAACACAGGCGATGTTCCCATGATTGTTGTATCATCAAACAATCCTTTGGAACAGGGTGCTGTCGTTCGTTTCATATTTGCATCCAGAAAGGAGGGAGCCAGTGGTGGAGCTGGGATTTGAACTCCTGTCTACTGAGTCTGAAGGCTTGCAGTCTCCTGTTGCTGTCTGTAATACAGTAGACACGGGAGCAGTGCGGAGTCTCCACTGAACTTATACTCTTACACTGGAGTGAAAAAGGGAGTTTATGATACAACCAAAAGAATCCTGGGGCCCTGCTTTACCTCCTGTTTTTTATTTTTATTTATTTTTTTAAAAGATTTTATTTATTTATTTGACAGACAGAGATAGTGAGAGAAGGAACACAAGCAGGGGGAGAGGGAGAGGGAGAAGCAGGCTCCCCGCTGAGCAGGGAGCCAGATGTGGGGCTCGATCTCAGGACCCCGGGATCATGACCTGAGCCGAAGGCAAGACGCTTAACGACTGAGCCACCCAGGCGCCCCTACCTCCTGTTTTTTAAATAGTGAATCCAAGGGCTGCTAATGCAAGTAATACTGTCAAGCATTTGTCCATAACTTACAGTTCACCAAGTCCTTGTCCGTGTTGCATCTCATTTTGATACTCTCAATGCCAAGGCAAGAGCTGTAGAGGAAGACTTCACGTTTCTGTATGATGAGTCTGGGAACCAATGGAGACTCACTGAGAAATGTTCATCCTCCCTAGCTAGCAGGCAGAAAGCACGGACTCAAACACCAGCTTCCTTTATGATGTATCTGGTGCCCATCAGCTCCCCCTCATTCTACTTCAAACTTCCTTCCCAGGCTTCCTGACATGGTCAGCCTCTACCCAGTTCGTGCAGGTTTACTGCTTTGGGTTCCAAGAACCTAAAGATTTATATTGCCATGATTGATTTATAATGTCATAAATAATGCACTCTAAGAGTTAATTTCAGAGAGTTGACATCAAAGGATCACTGAGCGTAAGAGTAATGTTTCTTGACTCCAGGGACAAAGAAACACCCACTGGGGGATTGTGCCTCCATCAAACCAACTTCACTTCCACTATCTTTAAAAGAAAATCTTCATAGTGAAAAATGAGCTTACATGAAATCCAGCAGTCAGGTGCCTTCCCATGTTTATACCTGTTTACTAGTTGATGACTTCACTTGGCAACTCATTGTGAACTTTTTTTTTTTCCAATTGAACCTCCCTACTCTAACCTACTAAGGGGCACAAATATTGATTTCAATACTTGCAGTGGACTAGCTTCTGTGTATGTTTGCACTCAGCTTGGAGGCAAGCTGCAGCTGGGCCCAGGGCACATTTCCATCATGCTGTTGGGGGCCCAGAACTCACGTCCAGCCTACTGTGTAGGCTCATCTGCATCACTTCATTAACCTCCCAACAGCGTGATCTCACCTGTTATGCTATTGATTTAAAAAATTTTTTTGATCCAGGGGCGCCTGGGTGGCTCAGTCGGTTAAGCGTCTGCCTTTGGCTCAGGTCATGATCCTGGAGTCCTGGGATCGAGCCCTGCATCAAGCTCCCTGCTCAGTGGAGAGTCTGCTTCTCCCTCTGCCCCTCCCACTGCTTGCGCTCTCTCTCAAATAAATAAGTAAAATCTTAAAATAAATTTTTTTTATCCACTTAGCACCTACGGCAGAGTTTTATTCATATATAATCTAAAATGAAAGTTTCATAAACCAACTCTTACCCTTAATTATGAAAGCACTCTGATATTTTTCTTCTCATATTTCTTTGTTTTTAATGCTGGACATCTTCCACTAAATTGATTTTATAATCCACTAATGGGTTCAGATCTACAGTTTGAAAAACACTGGCCTAGGTGTTCTCACTCACTCTCTTGTGTCTGATTGCTTCCTCTATATGAGATGAGCTGCTCCTGAACCGCTACTTTTGGTTTTGATCTCCCTCTGAGCTACAGACTACTCCCCACCTGTCTACTGAGTGTAGACAGAAGAACTCAAGTAGAAACCAACACCTTCTCCCTTCTCCCCACCAAAGTTTCTTTCCCTTGTGTTCCCTGGGTGGGATCATTCTTGATTCAGGGGGTCAAGCCTGGTTGGTGTCTCCTTCTGCCCCCTCCCACTGCCCATATCCAATCAAACATTGAGTCCTGTCCAATATCCTTGCTAAATATCTCTTGAATCCACCCACTCTTTCCAACACCACACTCTGTCCCCTACCTGAGGCCCACCACTGTCCCTGAATTGTTCTTCTAACTTTCCAGCATGGTCCAACCTACTCACCACACCGGGAGAGGAGTTCTTCTCCAGTGTGAATCTGATCAGTTCACTCCTTAGCTTTAAAGCTTTCTCCTGGAACTTGTGGTAGCATGGTTCCCTTTGCCTAGAACCCTCTTCCATCTCCTCACCCCAACCCCACATCTGCCTCTGCTTAGCCCCCACCCAGCCTTCAGGTCTCCACTGAGATCTCACTTGCTGTGGGACTGCCTACTCTGCGTAAACAGGGAATGCAGGTGAACTCTGACCCAGTAACCACTGTCTGTGTTTCTTAAGCATCTTCCCCTCACCTATCCCAGCACTCACCACCCTGTATTATAACTGCATTTTTTTCTTTCTGGAAGCCTCGTAAAGACAGAGATCACGTCCATCTACTTCTCTGCTGTAGCACTGGTGCCTGACCCAGTGCTGGGCAACAAATGTTTGTTGAATGAAAAAATGAATTCTGGTATGTAATCTATCCCTTTCATTCAATACCTTGTAAAACATTCTTCTACTACATCATTTTAAGGAAAGGGTCTAGTGTATTATTGCACAAAGGTACGGTGATTTACTTGTGTCAGGTGTTTAGATAGTTACGTGTTTTTCTGATTATATACATTATGACAGTGAACATCTTTGCACACCTTTCTCAACCCATAATCTTCATTATCTTCTTGGGCTGAAATTCCTAAAAAGTGGGTTGCTAGGTCCCAATTCATGCATGCTTTAACAAGTCTTGTTTTATATTGCCAGACTGCCCTGCAGGAAATCTTGGCTAATTTGCAGTATTACCAACAATATAAAAGAGTGCTCATGCTCCCTCATCTTCAACGACACTGGGTTTCATCTTTTTTTTTTTTTAATCTTGCCCAATCTAAAAGGCAGAAAATAACTCCCTGTTGTTTCATATGAAATACTAGCATTGACAGTTTTATAATATCCTTTCATGTGTTGTTCCTTCTGTGACAGGTTACAGGGTTGCACATGATAACAGCTGTTGTTTATTTTTTAAAAAAATTTTATTTATTTATTTGACAGAGAGAGAGACAGTGAGAGCAGGAACACAAGCAGGGGGAGTGGGAGAGGGAGAAGCAGGCTTCCCGCTGAGCAGGGAGCCCGACACGTGGCTTGATCCCAGGACCCTGGAATCATGACCCGAGCCAAAGGCAGATGCTTAACAACTGAGCCACCCAGGTGCCCCACAGCTGTTGTTTAAAGAGTGCCTACTTGGGGGCACCTGGGTGGCTCAGTGGGTTAAGCATCCAACTCTTGGTTTCAGCTCAGGTCATGGTCTCAATGGTCATGGGATTGAGCCCTACATGGGGCTCCACGCTCAGCATGGAGTCGGCTTCAGATTCTCTCTCTCTGCCCCTCCCCCCAACTCGCATGCACTCTCTCTCTCAAATAAAAAAATAAATCTTAAACAAAAAGAGTGTTCACTTGTAAGCACTGTCATACAGAGAAGCGAAAGGACACTGTTGAGAACTTTCCACATGTAGGCATTGTTAGAAAGTTCTATTTACATGACTCCTCCCCAGATCCTCACAAAACTCTGCAAGGTGCATAATATTGCATCTCTTTTACAGGAAAGCTAACTAAGACAACAATAAATTATAAATTAATAGTGACAAATGATTATAAATGTGAAAATATTTATTGTGCAATTACTACGTGCCAGTTATAGATGCTTAGTGTTTTCAAAGTTTCATTCAATTCTCGCAACAACCCTATCATATATGTACATGTATAATTTTTTGACAAAGAGGCCAAGGTAATTCAATGGGGAAAGGATAAGCTTTTCGACACATGTGCTGGACCAAATGGAATCCCATAAGCAAAAAAGTATTTTTCAACTCTTATCTGATGGTATAAACAAGATTTAACTTGTAATGAATCATAGACCTAAATGTAATAGCTAAAACTATGACAGTTACAGAAGAAAATGTGACAATAAACTCTGTGGTCGTGGGGTAGGCAAGAATTTCTTAGATAAAACACAAACTACATAAACTTAACAAATTGGACTTGAGCAGAATAAAAAATCAATCTATGCTCTTCAAAGACACTATTAAGAAAATGAAAAGACAAGCCACAGCCTGGAAGAAAATATTCTCAAAGTACATATCTGATAAAAGACTTATATCTTGAATACATAAAGAATTCTTACAACTTTATGAGAAGACAACTCAATTTTTAAAAGAGTAAAAGATGAGAACAGCGCTTAAGTCAAGAAGATACCCAAATGGTCTATAGGCCTAAGACAAGATAATTAAAGCCAAAATGAGATACCACTATACATTTCTACAATTGGCTAAATTTAAAAGATTGACAATACCAAGTGTAGGTGAGGACACGGAGGAACTGAAACTTTCATACATTGCTGGTGGGAAAGCAAAATGGTACAACCACCTTGGGAAACATTTGGCAATTTCCTATAAAGTTACATTATACTTACCATGTGACCCAATAACCCTACTTGTAGGTATTTATCCCAAAGAAACTAAAACACATTTCTATGCAAAGAACTGTAGCAAATATTAATAGCGGCTTTACTAACGAGAGTCCCCATATAGGAAAAAAAAATCCCAAATATCTATCAAGAGGTAAATGGGAAAATAAAATGTGGTCTATCACAATGAAATATGGATCACTCTGTAAATAAAAAGAATTGAACTATGCACATATGTAATAACACAGATGAACCTCAAAATAATTATGCTGAGTGAAAGAAATGAGACACAAAAGACAACAGAACGTCTGGTTCCATTTATAGGAAATTCTAGACAAGGCAAAATTAGAGTGACAGAAATCAGATGGGTGGTTGCCAGGGCTGAGAATGGGAAGTGATTGCAGAGGGACATGGGGAACTTTTGGGAAGTGAAGGAACTGTTGTTTTATATCTTGATGTTAGTGGTGGGTACACAACCATGGACATTTGTCAAAACTCATCATGTTGTACAGTTAAAATTTGTGGGTTTGACTGCATGTAAATTGGACCTCAATAACGCTAATTTTAAAAAGAAAGAAAAAAAGAACATTCAATGCCTATTGTAATGCAGAAATTTGACTTCTGGTTTCATACCAACCTTAGGGTGCACACAGATGCACTAAAAGGCCTGCCCAATGATGTTCATAGCTGTCTTATTTGTAATAGCCCCAAACTGGAAACACCCAAAACGTCCACCAGTGGTAAAATGATTTGTGGTATATCATACAATGTGTTCTTACACAGCTGTTGGAATAAGCAAACTACAGCCACATGTAATATCCCAGACGACTCTCACAGAGGTAATGTTGTGCTAAAGAAGCCATATGCAAAAAAAAAAAAAAAAAAAACCCACACATGTGATATAATTCAATTTACAGAATGAGGCCAAACGTATCTGTGGTGACTAAAGTCAGAATAGTGGCCACCTCTGTAGGGGAATGTGAGGAGCATGAAGGAGTCCTCTGGGGGTGGGAAATGTTGAATGATGAGCAGTGGGTGGGGGTTGCATAGGTGTATACAGATGAAAATGTTTAGGAAGCTGGACACTCCAGATTCATAAACTTACTGAATTTAAGTTATACTTCAATAAAAAAATGTAAAGACATACCTTAAAAATATTAAATGCCAGTTCATTCCAATTCTTTGTTTTTAGACTTGGCAGACATACAGACCAGCTAGGCTGTGGTTCTTAACTGTTGTCAATGAAAACATGGAAATTGGTAGTATATACAATGAACATGCTGAGCCTCCTTATAAGTGAAGACTTGTCTGAGAATTATCTTGATGGTTTGGAAGATTACTGTACGTGCAATCACTGTGTTTGCATTGAATGTGCTAATCAGAAGTATTTCTTATCTGTTTATCAGATCAGATTTCCCAACCACTGCTTCAAGGGGCCCTGGAGCCTTGTGAAGACCTGATTGTTGGCTCCCTGAGAACCTGTTAAGAAGAGCTGTGAGCAAATATCTGAGCAGCAGGAGGCGTGGTGTGAACTTCAGAGACCCCCTCTGCTGCTGTCCTGTCACTCTGATGGATCTGCAAGCTTGCTGTAGTCAGGAGCCCCTCTTTACGGTCTTTCTGTCCATTAAAGTCTTCTTCTTTTTTTTTTTTTTAAGATTTTATTTTTAAGTAAACTCTACCTCCAACGTGGGGCTTGAACTCACAACCGTGATATGAAGAGTTGCAATCTCTACCAACTGAGTTATCCAGGTGCCCCTGTCCATGAAAATCTTTATCACAAGTGGGTGGGTTGTGAGTCCAGAGCTCATGAGCTAATCACAGTATCACTGGATGGACACCAGGTACTGGGCCAGGAATGTTACATGCATTATCTAATTTAATCCCCACAGTGACATTGTCTGGGAGAAGTAATAAGTATTCTTCCTTAGAAACGAGACAACGGTGCCTCAGAAAAGTTAAGTGACTTGCCCAAGTTCGCAGAGCTAGAAGTGGAAGAGCTGGGACTCAGACTCAAGCCTTCTGACATATATGGGTTTGACTCATCTAAATCCTAAACCAATCCCTCTCCTCAACGTTATTCCCTTGGTGCACAGCCCCAGCTCCTCCTATGCTCACATGTTCGTTTGGGTGGCTAGTCAGTGAGTCTTGAGACCTTCTCCTCAGGCCCATGCCTGACACCCTGGCATCAAGGGCAATCAAAGCACCTGTCTACAAGGGATAAATGTCCAGGAGAAAGGCCTCCCCAAAACAGATTAATGGTGCAGTCTAGCTGTTTAGAGCAAGGACTTCTGGGTAAAAATGGCTCTGGGTCACAATGGTGGCTCTTCCATGGAAGTAGCTGTTTGACCTGGGGAAAGTCACCTAACCCCTTTGAACTTCATTTGTTTCCTCTTCTGTAAAACAAAGATATTAGGAGACATATCATACATTCGTAGATAGGAAAACTCAGTAATTTGAACATGCCAATTTTTCCTAAGCCAATCTATGCATTCAGTGCAGTGCCAATAAGTTCTCAGGAGGACTGCTTTTCATAAAACTTGACAATATGATGTTAAAGAATACTTGGAAGTCCAAAGGATTAAAAATAGTCAAGACATTCCTGAAGGCAGAATAGGTTGGGAGTAATTTGATACCAAGACTTATCATAATATTATAGATTACATGACAAATAAAACAAATGAGACATCACTAGACTCACCCCTGAATGGAACGGTAACACGAGATGGGGACATCGCAGACAGCAGGGGCCAGGCACTGGGGTCGGGACTCCTGGTTATCCAAAGAGAAAACAATAAAATTGAATCTTTTCCTCCTCCATATATTCTAGACTTTGTGTAACTTCCAGATGTACTGAGCACTTACAGGTGAAAGGCACAACTTCAAAACTTTTCAAAGAAAATACAGGAAGTATCTTTCTGCCTGAGTGCAAGAGAACTTCTTCACCAAGACCAAAGAAAAGCACTGACTACCAAAAGGAAAGAGTAAGAAACCAGACTACATTGCAGTGAAGAACTCTCTTCGTCAAAGACACCAAAAATGAAGTGAAAAGACAAGCCATAAACTGGGAGAAGATGTTTGGAACATCTGTAACTGGTAAAAGATTAGTATCCAGGCTATATAAAAAGCTCTTGCTAATACATTAAAAAAAAAAAAAAAGACAACACAACAGAAAATGAGCAAAAGGCATGAATAGGCATTTCTCAGAAGGGAGACCACAATAAACAAGTGCATTAGAATTATGGAAACACTAAATAAGAATATAGGGAGGTGCCACCTTAGAAAATATGCTAAACTCTGGACAAGATATCAATGAATAGGAACGTTTATGTTAATTTGTTTCTGATGGGTGTTTGTTTGATGCAGTCTCTTAGAAAAACAGTTGAGCCTTTGGATATGTGTGATGTAGCATTCTGTTTCTAAGTATATATGCTAGAGCTGGGTCAGCAAACTGTGGCTTACGGGCCATTTTGGCTCTGTTTTGTTTTTGCTAAATCAAATCTCGTTGTTGGAACCCCACCAACTCACCTGTTCACATCTCACCTGTGGCTGTTCTTATTCTAAGACAACAGAGCTGAGGAGCCGCAACAGAGACCATAAGGCCCACAAAGCCTAAATATTTCCTAAATGGTCTTTTATAAAGTTTGCCAACCCTGATCTAGAGACATTTTTAAAGCCTTATTTTGTTTTGGTCTATCACTTTTTTTTAAGCCACAACATTTTTTTTTTTT
>NW_027937451.1:0-220 GCF_054177405.1 Leptonychotes weddellii | reverse complement strand
GTTGTGCACGAACAATGAATAATGGAACACTTCATCTAGAACTAATGATGTAATGTATGGGGATTAACATAAGAATAAAAAAAAAAAAAAAAAGAGTGTCAAGCAGGGTAAAAACAGAGCTAGGAGATGAAGCCCAGAGAGAGAGAGCTGTGTCAACAAGAGTCAGTGGATGCATATCCCTGCTCTGTCCTTACTAACTGGGTGGCAACTGACAAGTTAC
>NW_027937450.1:0-220 GCF_054177405.1 Leptonychotes weddellii | reverse complement strand
TATACGGACACATGGTCGGTGTATAAAAGCATAAACGAGCGACATGTATCTAAGTCACTGGTATTTTTCTCAAAAAGAGACAGGGTGGCCCAGATAAGAAGCAGAAAGACGCTTCAAGGAGCCCCCTGACCTAGCTAAGAGTGCCCTACTGATCTCCTCCAAAGACGTGAGAGGGAAGGAAGTGGTCTCAACTGACTGGGGACAAAAGGACTCTGGAATC
>NW_027937449.1:0-220 GCF_054177405.1 Leptonychotes weddellii | reverse complement strand
GAAATGTTGCTCTTTTTTTTCCCACAGCTCTTGTAGTGAGATTCCTGACCAAACGGTTCATCTGGGAATATGATCCCACTCTTGGTAGGTCAGATTTTGTTTCCTCCTCCTTTCCAGTCAGAGTTTATGACCCAAAAGAGACAATGACATTTTCTGTTGCAACATTTTGAAGCACCTACCAGCTGTTTGGGGAGTGCCTTATCAAATCATACAAAGAAGT
>NW_027937448.1:0-220 GCF_054177405.1 Leptonychotes weddellii | reverse complement strand
GCAGACTCCCTGCCGAGCAGGGAGCCCGATGCGGGACTCGATCCAGGGACTCCAGGATCATGACCTGAGCCAAAGGCAGTTGCTTAACCAACTGAGCCACCCAGGCGCCCTTGTTTATCTGTTAATACTTGTTATTATCTGTCTTTTAAATTATATCCATTAGTATTTCATTGTGGCTTTGATTTGAGTTGTCCTAATTACTAATGGTGTTGAATATTTT
>NW_027937447.1:0-220 GCF_054177405.1 Leptonychotes weddellii | reverse complement strand
GACAGACCTGTGGAAATTTCCTCCATGTCACAGGATGTGATGGACACTCCTGACCTCTCAGCAACCTTAGACATAGCTAAACACTTACTCTACTTTAAAAGACTCGATTCCCTTGACTCCATGCCATTGCCATGGCTTTGTTTCTACCTCTCTGTCTCCTTTTTTTTTATTAGACTTTTATCTCTACGAGTCCTGATGGGTTCACCCCAGTCCTTCTTTT
>NW_027937446.1:0-220 GCF_054177405.1 Leptonychotes weddellii | reverse complement strand
GCTAAAAAAACCCCACAGTCCAGGCTCCACTGGAGCCAAGACCACCTTGGAATGTAGCTTCAGTTCTGGCCATAGGCCCTGGAGGCCGCGGCACATCCCCTGGGGAGGAGAGGTCCAGGAGGGTGAGGGTCTGCACAAATGGGAGAGGGCATGAGGTGGGGCAGGGGAGGGATTTGGGCTGGAGATTTAACGCAGAGCTATTCTCAAAATGTGGAGGCTG
>NW_027937445.1:0-220 GCF_054177405.1 Leptonychotes weddellii | reverse complement strand
GTGTTTCCACCATATGTGTAGATTGAGCTCTTTAAGGATTTCTCAGAGAACAAGTGATCACTTGCTACAGGCAAGGCTCTGTGAGGTGCAGGCACGGATAGGCAGTACTCTCTGGGAATTTGCAACCACACTGAAGAGGTAAAAAGCAAATGTGTTATTATTTTTTTCAATCTGAGTGTAATGCAAAATGAACTGTAGCACAAATAAGTGCTGGAGACAC
>NW_027937444.1:0-220 GCF_054177405.1 Leptonychotes weddellii | reverse complement strand
AAGCCTTCCATCGTCTCAGGCGTAGACATTGACTGTAGGATTTCCTTCACCTGGCTGAGAGCCTGCCCGTCCACGTGTGCCTGCTGTCGTGAGGGGTGTGGCTCCAAGAGAGGATGGAGCGTTCCTCTTGCTCAGTGGCTTGGCTCTGGACGGTCGAGGCTGCTGGTGGGCACTGAGGCCATCGGCTCAAACCTCTGAGTCGGGCCCAGCCGGCCTCGTT
>NW_027937443.1:0-220 GCF_054177405.1 Leptonychotes weddellii | reverse complement strand
TCTATTGTCAGATACACATAGTGCAAATATCCTTTTCCAGTCTGTGTCTTGCCCTCTTCCATTTCCTAATATCTTTTAAAAAATCAAAGTTCTAAAAGTAGGGATCCGAAGGGGTACGTGCACCCCGATGTTTATAGCAGCAATGTCCACAATAGCCAAACTGTGGAAAGAGCCAAGATGTCCATCGACAGATGAATGGGTAAAGAAGATGTGGTATATA
>NW_027937442.1:0-220 GCF_054177405.1 Leptonychotes weddellii | reverse complement strand
GCCTGGGTGGCTCAGTCGGTTAAGCGACTGCCTTCGGCTCAGGTCATGATCCTGGAGTCCCTGGATCGAGTCCCGCATCGGGCTCCCTGCTCAGCGGGGAGTCTGCTTCTCCCTCTGACCCTCCTCCCTCTTGTGCTCTCTGTCTCTCATTCTCTCTCTCGCAAATAAATAAATAAAATCTTTAAAAAAAAAAAAAAAAGAGTGCCCAATCCTGTAAGTT
>NW_027937441.1:0-1288 GCF_054177405.1 Leptonychotes weddellii | reverse complement strand
ACGGTTTATGGCAACCCCGAGCTGAGAGCCCGCGCCTGGGCTCCGCCTCTGCAGCCGGTTTCCCTGCTCCATTACCTGGGAGCTCTGCCACACTCAGGCACCCCCGGTCTTTCTGTACCCCGAGGGTCCTGAGACCACACTGTCCCGGAGGGTTCCACCCCCCGCTTAGCCACCAGAGTGACGTCCCTCGGCGGAGCAGACTTTTAAAAGCTCCGATTTTGTGCTCCGTGGTTCTATCACTTGCCAGAACCTGCTGACGGAGGCCCCTCCCCCGCCGTCTATCCTCCTGAATATCGCCTCGGATTCACTTCTCCACACATCCTACCTTCCAGAAAGTGGTCGCTTTTCTGATGAGAGAGTTGTTGCTCTTCTTTTCTTCAATCTCCTGTTGAGTTTGTAGGTGTTCAGAATGGTTTGATCTCTATCCAGCTGAATTCCTGAGAGGAGACGAAATCCAGGTCTCCTACTCCTCCGCCATCTTGCTCCGCCCTCCTCCCGTAAGTTTTGATATGTTGTGTTTTTACTTTCATTTGTCTCTGAGTATTTTGCAATTTTCCTTGTGATTTGTTCTTTGATCCATTGGTTATTTAAAAGTGTGCTTTTAAATTTCCACAATTTTGTGAAATTTCCAGTTTTCTTTATGTGATTGATTACTATTTTTATCTCATTGTGATCAAGAAAGATAGTTTCTATATTTATTTATTTATTTAATTATGTTATGTTAGTCAGCATACAATACATCATTAATTTTTTTAATTATTATGTTATGTTAATCACCATACATTACATCATTAGTTTCTGATGTATGTTCCATGATTCATTGTTTGCATATAACACCTAGTGCTCCATGCAGAACGTGTCCTCTTTAATACCCACCACCAGGCTAACCCATCCCCCCATGCCCCTCCCCTCTAGAACACTCAGTTTGTTTCTCAGAGTCCATAGTCTCTCATGGTTTGTCTCCACCTCTGATTTCCCCCCCTTCATTTTTCCCTTCCTGCTATCTTCTTTTTTTTTTTAATTAACATATAATGTATTATTTGTTTCAGAGCTACAGGTCTGTGATTCAACAGTCTTGCACAATTCATAGCGCTCACCATAGCACATACCCTCCCCAATGTCTATCACCCATCCCTCCCATCCCTCCCACCCCCCACCACTCCAGCAACCCTCAGTTTGTTTCCTGCGATTAAGAATTCCTCATATCAGTGAGGTCATATGATACATGTCTTTCTCTGATTGACTTATTTCACTCAGCATAACACCCTCCGGTTCCATCCATGTCGTT
>NW_027937440.1:0-220 GCF_054177405.1 Leptonychotes weddellii | reverse complement strand
TTGGGGAACTCAGTGACTCTATCACATGTAATAACATTCGTATTATAGGAATCCCAGAAGAAGAAGAGAGAGAAAAGGGGGCAAAAATTTATTTGAAGAAATAATAGCTAAAAACTTCCTGAATCTGGGGAAGGAACAGATATCCAGATCCAGGAGGCACAGAGAACTGCCAACAGAATCAACAAAAGCAGACAGACACCAAGACATATTCTCATTAAAT
>NW_027937439.1:0-220 GCF_054177405.1 Leptonychotes weddellii | reverse complement strand
CAGTGGCTAAAATTACCATTTGCTTATAAATGTTAATACTTTAAATGGTGTAAATGGATAACATACTGCTTGTCTAGGGAAAATATTTAATTTAGACATGCACAGAAAAAATGATCTTGGATTCCTAGACTTCTAAAAATAAATTACTCTTGTTTTTTTTTTTTTTTTTTTTTTTTTTTTTTTTTTTTTTTTTTTTTTTTTTTTTTTTTTTTTTTTTTTT
>NW_027937438.1:0-220 GCF_054177405.1 Leptonychotes weddellii | reverse complement strand
GTGAATCTCTAAACCTCAGCCGGTTTAGAATATCACATGTGAAGGTTAAAACTATCGCACAGGTCCCTCCCCTAGAGAGTCAGTTGGCCTGGGGCTGGGGCCTCTGAATCTCTAAATTTAAGAGCATCTTAAGGTGACTCTGCCCAGCCAAGACAGAAAATCACCAGGTTAGAGTGACCACCCCCCCACCCCATTGGAAAATGCATCTCGGGTATCATTC
>NW_027937437.1:0-220 GCF_054177405.1 Leptonychotes weddellii | reverse complement strand
AAGAAAACCCTCCCAAGTGCTCTCGAGAAAAATTCTATTTTCTTTTTCTGTAGTAGGATCTCTTAATTCTTTCGGTTATGTCAAATAGTTTATAAGCAATTTAAGAGGTTGTCGATTTTAACTTTTAGTACATCTTTAAAATCCTGCTGATTTCTTATACACAGCAGAGTTTTGTTCTGTTTCGCTCTGTTATGTGTTACGATCTATGTGTAATTTTTTT
>NW_027937436.1:0-220 GCF_054177405.1 Leptonychotes weddellii | reverse complement strand
ATGATCTAGGAAATGAGGATGAGGCTGAAATTTTATCAAAAAATCATTATGAGACTATTACATAAAAACAGAGATTGAT
Organism: Leptonychotes weddellii; assembly: GCF_054177405.1. Lineage (NCBI taxonomy): Eukaryota > Metazoa > Chordata > Mammalia > Carnivora > Phocidae > Leptonychotes > Leptonychotes weddellii. Next base: position 141 of record NW_027937436.1, on the reverse strand, counting down.
TTGAAAAGCTTGCTATTATAGTTCAAGGACAGTACTTTCTCAACACCATCAGCTTTTAAATTACTTCTCTGGCCACTATTCTGTATATTTGCAATACTGAATACCAGCCCATTTTTATTTTTTTTATTTTATTTTATTTTT
>NW_027937435.1:0-220 GCF_054177405.1 Leptonychotes weddellii | reverse complement strand
TTTCTGTTGTAGGATGGTGAAGCGTTTTTCCCAGGGCAACAGAGGGAAGTTATTAAAAAACAACAACAACAAAAAGGCCAGCGTGTTTACCTTCGAGCTGCCTGGTCTAACCTCGACACTCCCTCAGGGCTATTGAGAAAGCCCACGCTGAGGGGGTGTCGGGGCCAGAGCCTGGAGGGTGTGGGGGCCGGTCAGGCACAGCCAGGACGACCAGAAAGTG
>NW_027937434.1:0-220 GCF_054177405.1 Leptonychotes weddellii | reverse complement strand
TGGTGGGAATGCAAACCGGGACAGCCACTGTGGAAAACAGTATGGACGTTCTTAAAAATGTTAAAAATAGAATTACCACATGATCCAGTAATTTTACTACTGGGTATTTACCCAAAGAATACAAAAACACTAATTTGAAAAGATACACACACCTCTGTTTATTGCAGCATTGTTTACAATGGCCACATCCTGGAAGCAGTCCATCGCTAGGTGTCCATTG
>NW_027937433.1:0-220 GCF_054177405.1 Leptonychotes weddellii | reverse complement strand
AACATATCTATAAAATGAATTTGTATTTTAAAAAATTCATTCCGGAGGCATTGTGAAGAATGGATATAGGTGGGGAAAGATGTCACTAGAGTTGGGCGATTACTATTGAGTCCATTGCAAAAAAAAAAAAAGAATGATAAGGGCTAATCTAAAGGTATTGATAATACACATGGAAAGAAGAGGTTTTTTTTTTTTTTTTAAAGATTTTATTTATTTATTT
>NW_027937432.1:0-220 GCF_054177405.1 Leptonychotes weddellii | reverse complement strand
AGATTTTCCAACAACAGCAACAGCAACAAGGCTTCCAAGGGGCAGTCTTGAATATTATATTATCATGTTTTAGCACTCTTTTTCACCATGGTCCACTTTAGTGGGACAAAAGGCCTGTTACTGGGAAAAGCTCCTCCAAACTGCAGACACAGATCCTAGAAAGAAGTGTCAGGAGAACTCATAATTCGAGCCATAATGCGTTCATGTCATAAGGTCTAGT
>NW_027937431.1:0-220 GCF_054177405.1 Leptonychotes weddellii | reverse complement strand
TGGATAAAGAAGATGTGGTATATATATACAATGGAATATTATGCAGCCATCAAAAGGAATGAGATCTTGCCATTTGCAATGACGTGGATGGAACTGGAGGGTATTATGTTGAGTGAAATAAGTCAAACAGAGAAAGACATGTATCATATGATCTCATTGATATGAGGAATTCTTAATTGCAGGAAACAAACTGAGTGTTGTTGGAGTGGGGGGTGGGGTG
>NW_027937430.1:0-1288 GCF_054177405.1 Leptonychotes weddellii | reverse complement strand
ATGATGCCAAATATGTGACAGTAGAGACTTTCAGGCAGGAAAACCACATTTTTTATTTAATTATCCTTCATATTATCCTTGGCAACCTGGTAAGGAACAAGTGTCAGTAGAGCTGTATTTAAGCTGGAGAATCTCTGTCGGAAAGGTTAAGTTTATCAGCGTCTTTAGCAGCACCAGATAGAACAACTTCTTGAACACCGGAGAATGCCATGAACTAAGTCTGCCTTACAAGAAAATAATTTTATTTAGAAACATTAAAATGCCTCATAAAGTGTCCTTGGAAGAATAGCTTTATTTTTGAATAATGAAACAATTCAAGATGTTTTTGACACGTTATCCTATATGACAGATAATTATAGATCCTCATAAACATAACCACAGCCCTTCTATGACAATGAATTAGAATTTTTAGCAACTGTAGGATTAAGATGACAGAACATCTAAGAGTCATGAAGCAAGGCTACAGCTCGTGATGAAAAAGTAGCAGCTGTCGTTCATACTAACCAGCATATCAGAAGAGCTGGTCGTTTTGTGATTTGGACATCGTTCGTGATGTCTGTGTTCAGCACTGAGTGAGAGATGATCTAATATTTTTCTTGATCCTCATGGCCACAGAAGGGCTTGCCTGACATTAGCATTCTGTGAAAATGTTTGTGCTAGACAGGAGGGTACAAAAGCAGAGCTATGTCTACCAGGCCGGCTTCTCACACTGAGATCCAACCGATAGTGCACGAAGAGTTTCTAGCTATCCGGGACTATTCCAGTTTTTCTCAAAATGTTTCAGTAACGAATTACATGCGCATTCTTGGAACACATTCTATTTGTTAATGATACATTGTTCTTCGGTATACACCACTGCCATTCATTTGCTAATATTTTTTAATTGTCATTTATTTTCATAAGAATGTTGGGATGGTAACTGGCTTCCTCAATATTCTTGTCTAGTGTTGAAAGTTTATACTGGCTTCACAAAATAAGTTGCGGACCACCCCGTATTCTGAATCCTGTTTAAGACTTTGTATAAGTTTATGTTTACTTACACATTTTTAACATGTAAAAGCATTCAATAGTGCATCTATGTGAGCTTTTTAGTTTACTTTGTAAGAGTTTTTTTATATTATGCATGGATTTTATTTTACATACAATGGTCTCTTCATCTGTTTATGTTATTTTCTTGCTTTAATAATTTTCCCAAAGAACTTGTCTATACTTTTATTATTGTCAAATTATTAGTATAATAACATTTATAATATTTTATGTCTGTTTAATATTGTAGGACCTATAGTGG
>NW_027937429.1:0-220 GCF_054177405.1 Leptonychotes weddellii | reverse complement strand
TGAGTAAAGTACGTCACATAAATAAAGGACACGCCATGACCCAGAATTATACTGCCCATTCTGCCGCCCTAAAATATTCCGATAGCAATCCACCTAACTCTATTACAGACGACTCTACTACAGATCAGACAACGTATTTAGCTACGCCAGATGATTTCACAGATAACTGTGGTTTCGGTCTGGTCGCTCATATTGAAGGTAAGCCAAGCCATCATTTGGT
>NW_027937428.1:0-220 GCF_054177405.1 Leptonychotes weddellii | reverse complement strand
ATCCCAGACCTGTATTTCTACACCCATCTATTACTGAGGGTATATATTGCTAAGCTACCCTCACCACATAATGGTACTCAATTCCCAGTTTGTTCCCACTTTCCCTAATGTCAACTCAGAAAGAGCAACCCATCCCAAACTGATCCCTACATCTCTTAGAGTCTCCCACAAATTATTCAGATCACCCAAATTGTGCAAATGGGCCTTCCCTTTTCCCTCT
>NW_027937427.1:0-220 GCF_054177405.1 Leptonychotes weddellii | reverse complement strand
TTTTTTTTTTTAAAGATTTTGTTTATTTATTTGAGAGGGAGAGAATGAGAGACAGAGAGCACGAGAGGGAGGAGGGTCAGAGGGAGAAGCAGACTCCCCGCCGAGCAGGGAGCCCGATGCGGGACTCGATCCCGGGGCTCCAGGATCATGACCTGAGCCGAAGGCAGTCGCTTAACCAACTGAGCCACCCAGGCGCCCCTCTTTGTGTGTTCTTAATTGA
>NW_027937426.1:0-220 GCF_054177405.1 Leptonychotes weddellii | reverse complement strand
TTTCTGTTGTAGGATGGTGACGCGTTTTTCCCAGGGCAACAGAGGGAAGTTATTAAAAAACAACAACAACAAAAAGGCCAGCGTGTTTACCTTCGAGCTGCCTGGTCTAACCTCGACACTCCCTCAGGGCTATTGAGAAAGCCCACGCTGAGGGGGTGTCGGGGCCAGAGCCTGGAGGGTGTGGGGGCCGGTCAGGCACAGCCAGGACGACCAGAAAGTG
>NW_027937425.1:0-220 GCF_054177405.1 Leptonychotes weddellii | reverse complement strand
TCATACCGCCTACTCACTAGTGTGCTGTTGTGACGCTAAAAGTGATTTCCTCCAAGTAGAGACTGGAGCGCAGTAACTGTCTGGTGCTTCACAACTGCTCTGTAGGTGTTCAGGTATCGACGGTCTACAGAATGAGCTGGACACCTGGTAGTGGGTGAAGCCAGACACGGGACTTGGATGGCTCCACTGCATGGGCGACAGAAGCTCACTCTTTATCCTG
>NW_027937424.1:0-220 GCF_054177405.1 Leptonychotes weddellii | reverse complement strand
CCTTGGCTTTATCCTGTCTTGAGAAGAGAGGCCTGGGTCACCAGTCCTCCCAGTCTCTGCACCTGGGCCAAGCAATGAGAAACAACCTAAGACGCTAACCACCACCTTGGGAAATGAGGCAGTGGGGGGAGAGGAGCAATTCTTTAAAAGGGCAAAGGATCTTTGGGCGGCCAGTCCTCAAGACCTCACCCACCGCTCAAAGTCATGAACTTGACCAGGG
>NW_027937423.1:0-220 GCF_054177405.1 Leptonychotes weddellii | reverse complement strand
GTGTGCACTATACTATCATTCTGTTAAGTGTGTGTGTGTTTTGGGGGGGCACATGTGTTATATGTATATATATTCATAAATGCATAAAACATCTTTGGAAGGAAACACAAGAAACTATAAAATTGTCACGGGGGAGTGGATTTGTCAGATTCATATTCAGGAATGGGAAGGAGACTGACTTTTCACAGTACCCTGTTGTGTTGTTGTTGTTGTTGTTGTT
>NW_027937422.1:0-220 GCF_054177405.1 Leptonychotes weddellii | reverse complement strand
TCATACAGGTGGACCCATACAGTTCATATTTGTGTTTGGTGTTCAAGGTCAACCCTATTCTGAGCTCTGCCATCTCGAGGGTTACTACCTTGTCAGCCTCATGCCCAAAGCTTCTCTACATGTGCCCCGTTCACTTTTTCCTTCTGCCCCTTGCAGAGAACCCCTCCCCCTGCCTCTGCTTCTGCAACTTCTCCTTGAAACCCTTCCGCTCTCCTCACTG
>NW_027937421.1:0-220 GCF_054177405.1 Leptonychotes weddellii | reverse complement strand
GCTCTACCACATGCCCTTCGACAAGTTACTTCAATTTCCTGAATCACAGTTTCCTCATCTAGAAAATGGAAATAATAATGGAACCTATCTAATGGGTTATTGGGAAGATTACATAAGATAATGCATGGAAAACACTGTCCTGGCAGGCACACAGTAAGGGCTCAATAAATGGTAACAAAAGAAGGAAAGGAAAGGAAAGAAAAGAAAGAAAGAAAGAAAG
>NW_027937420.1:0-220 GCF_054177405.1 Leptonychotes weddellii | reverse complement strand
TGTGCCTTCTGTACTGTAATGTGGGCCATGTACATTTCCGGGAGTGCGTTGTTGATAACATTGCAAATAGTTTGCCTCGCCAATATTCAGCCCACTATCTAGCTAAAACATGGTAGGTATGCAAAGCTTTTTTTTTTTTTTATTTATTTTTTTATTCTTATGTTAATCCCCATACATTACATCATTAGTTCTAGATGAAGTGTTCCATGATTCATTGTTC
>NW_027937419.1:0-1288 GCF_054177405.1 Leptonychotes weddellii | reverse complement strand
TGCAGCCAAGGTGCCTGGAATCCCCTTCTGCTCCCATGCCTGCCCAGCACCAACACTGGCCTGGGGGCTTTCGGGGGACTCTTTCGTTGGTCTCGTCCTTTATTTGCGGGTACCCCTTCAGGCTGTGGGGCTGGGCGCACCCCCACTTTCTTGCTGAGTGAGCAAGCCTCGCTGTTAGCTGCGCTGTTGTGGGCAGAAGGATTTTGGACCAGGGGGCCAGCGGGGTTGGAGGACCAGGGCGGTCGGCCATCTTGTGTGCTGGGCACAAGGAGCAGGGACCCCGGGCGGGGCCCAGGGGCAAAGGGACGGTGGTCGGCGGGAAGGAAGAGAAGGCCCTGCAGGGCGGGACCACAGCCCAGAGCTGGTGGGAGAAGGTGTAGGCGTGCCCAGTCACCAGGTGGAGCCGGTGGTCCGGCGTCTTGGGTATCCGGGGTGGCCCAAGGGAATGGCGAGGGTCTGCGGGATGAGGGCCCCAAGGCCAGGAATGAGGGAGCGCACACATGGAAGACTGGGTGACCTCCCGCTCGCGCTCCCCCCGCCCAACCCCGCCATGGTCCTCACCGCCTTCGCCCACTCCCTCCCTCCATAGCGGCCACCCCTTCTGCCGCCTCTGCCTACCCAGCCCGCCCCCATCGCCCCCCAGCGGGCCCCACTGGTTCATGTGAAGGTGGGCCTTGTGGCTTGAAGGTGGAGGGGCTGGGTTGGAGCCGCCTGCCCCTGCAGCGGGCGGCTGTAGTGGGCCATTGAACCGTGGTGGGGTGCATGGGGGTGAGGGGGCAGCATGGCAGGGGGTGTTTGGAAGAAGGTTTGTTGAGCAAGGCGGTGTGGTGGAGGCACAGGGCGAGGAAGGGAGGCCAAAGGGGAAAGAAAAAAACAAAGAAAGTAGCCTCAAAACAAGAGCCCACAGCACCCAGAATTCCCGGGTGGAATCCTATCCAAGTCCTGACCGGGCCCGTCCCTGCTTAGCTTTCGAGACCAGACGAGATGCGCTGCCATATGGCTACTAGGGCCATAGGCAAGAGCGGCTGCTGCTGCGCACCCCAAAAGGCTGCTCTGGGCCTCCAAGCCCTAGCGCGCGCCGCTCATCACCCCCCCCCCACCTGCCCTGGGCTTTGCTCCTGCCTGCCTGCCAGCCCGCCTCGTGGTGAGGCGCCTCCAGCACCTTGCAGTCGCGGAAGTCCCAGCGTTCTCCCGTCCCGGCTCGGGACTCCCCAGCCTGACCTCCTCCTCCTCCGCCGCCGCCGCTGACACCACCGTCATGGTTTTGCACCCGAGATGCCTACGGTGT
>NW_027937418.1:0-220 GCF_054177405.1 Leptonychotes weddellii | reverse complement strand
TGTGGAACAGCTCTTGTTACTGGTGATGACAAGGTCCAGGGAATAGCTGTGTGGGCTGGGAGAGGTCTGGCCCCAAGAGCCGTGGGTGTGAGGAGGGGCACCCTGTGAATTTCAGTCACCGAGTCAAGACAGGTAGTGATGGAGAGAGGAAGCTCCAGGCCAGGGGCGCACCGCCCCGAGGGTGTGGGGGAAACCCCAGAACAGGCTGACATGAATTTCA
>NW_027937417.1:0-220 GCF_054177405.1 Leptonychotes weddellii | reverse complement strand
GCCCAGGGCCAGGAAGAGCACAGTTGCCAGGTTACAAGTTAATTTAGGAAATATATCCTTAAAGATGTACTAAAGTGGAATGCAGGATGGAGATATGACTTGGGACCCAGTCATACATTCTCAGGAACCACGGAGTAAGGGAAAACTGCATCCTCTACCCCTGCTCCATCCTGATTTCCAGTCTGAGGTGTGTGTGTGTTTCACCTAGAAATGGATTCAG
>NW_027937416.1:0-220 GCF_054177405.1 Leptonychotes weddellii | reverse complement strand
GAGAATGAGATAGAGAGAGAGCATGAGAGGGGGGAGGGTCAGAAGGAGAAGCAGACTCCCTGCTGAGCAGGGAGCCCGATGCGGGACTCGATCCCGGGACTCCAGGATCATGACCTGAGCCGAAGGCAGTCGCTTAACCAACTGAGCCACCCAGGCGCCCTCCCTATTGTATATTCTTGCCTCCTTTGTCACAGATTAATTGACCATATAATTGTGGGTT
>NW_027937415.1:0-220 GCF_054177405.1 Leptonychotes weddellii | reverse complement strand
TTCAGCAAAACTTGGGCGCCGGGGTGGCTCAGTCGGTTGAGCGACTGCCTTCGGCTCAGGTCATGATCCCAGGGTCCTGGGATCGAGTCCCACATCGGGCTCCTGGCTCAGCGGGGAGCCTGCTTCTCCCTCTGACCCTCTCCTCTCTCATGCTGTTTCTCTCTCGCTTGCTCTCTAATAAGTAAATAAATAAAATCTTAAAAAAAAAAAAAAGAATGTT
>NW_027937414.1:0-220 GCF_054177405.1 Leptonychotes weddellii | reverse complement strand
TTGACCTTCTGAATTGTAAGCTATGCCAGGCTGCCTGCCATAAGCCATGCGATGTTCAAATGACTACCCCCCTCCATGTTTGAGATGCTATCTACTCCATAATGAAATGACAAGACATAATTATATCAGAAAAAGAACACCCACATATACACCCAAAATCATGCAAATGAACATTTTGAAATTCAGTGGTAATTTAGGACGGTGGCCTCTAGTAGACTTC
>NW_027937413.1:0-220 GCF_054177405.1 Leptonychotes weddellii | reverse complement strand
TCTGCTTGAGATTTTCTCTCTCTCTTCCCCTCCCCCTGCTCGCAAACTCTCTTGCTCATTCTCTAAAATAAATAAAAATCTGGGGCACCTGGGTGGCTCAGTCGGTAAGCATCTGCCTTCAGCTCAGGTCATGATCCCAGGGTGCTGTGATCGAGCCCCACGTCGGGCTCCCTGCTCAGAGGGGAGCCTGCTTCTCCCTCTCCTACTCCCCCTGCTTGTG
>NW_027937412.1:0-220 GCF_054177405.1 Leptonychotes weddellii | reverse complement strand
AGTTAGATTTTTTGAATTATTACAATTAGTATTTTGTAATTATTTTCTAGAACTTTTATATTCCTTAATTTTTTAAAAATAAACTTTAATTTTCAGAGCAGCTTTAGGTTCACAGAAAAATTGAGAGCAGAAAGTAGAATTCCCATTTACGTCCTCCACACACATCCCCAACACACAACCTCCCTCATTATCAACATCCACACACCAGAGTGGTAAATTT
>NW_027937411.1:0-220 GCF_054177405.1 Leptonychotes weddellii | reverse complement strand
ATATCAGACCCTACTATCTCTGGAAGCTTTTACTAGTGTCAGTTTCTGTGATGCATACTCATGTTTGTAATTTATAAGCCTGTGGCCTCTTGAGAAACTGCTAGAAAGGTGCGAAGGAGTGATGAGGTGAAAGCAGAGCTTTGCAAACAAGACCAAGAAGGAATTCCCAGTCAGATCAAGGCAGCTGTGAGTGTGTTCCTGTTTCTATTTCCAAGATCTT
>NW_027937410.1:0-220 GCF_054177405.1 Leptonychotes weddellii | reverse complement strand
CTCTGTCCATGTTAGGGAACCGCTTAGAACCCAGGATGTCTCTGGGCAATGGGTAGGAGATGAAGCAAAAAGTTGGGCAGAGCCCAGAGCATGAAACCCTGTGTCCACATGGTATCCCACTTGCTCACTCCTCAGTCTCCTCTTCTGTTTGTGCATGAGCGCTTTCTGTGATCTGACCATCACATTTATTGTGGGTATTGTCTCCAGTTCCTCCTTCTCT
>NW_027937409.1:0-220 GCF_054177405.1 Leptonychotes weddellii | reverse complement strand
GCTTATGCATACACATTTACAGGTGTATTCATTGCATTGTTGCAATAATTGCAAAACATGGACAATCCACCCAAATGCCCCTCTACAGAGCACTGGTTAAATAAAGACCCACTCAATTCTTCCTATGCATCTGTTAAAAACAAATGATATGACACAAAGACACCAAAAAAACAAGACGGTTCTCCAAGTGTTGTTGTAGAAAGAATTCCAAGATACACTC
>NW_027937408.1:0-1288 GCF_054177405.1 Leptonychotes weddellii | reverse complement strand
GACACCTCCAGATTGAAAGTGAGGGGGTGGAAAACCATTTACCATGCTAATAGACATCAAAAGAAAGCTGGGGTGGCAATCCTTATATCAGACAAATCAGATTTTAAACCAAAGGCTATAATAAGAGATGAGGAAGGACACTATATCCTACTTAAAGGGTCTATCCAACAAGAAGATCTAACAATTGTAAATACCTATGCCCCTAACATGGGAGCAGCCAATTATATAAGCCAATTAATAACAAAAGCAAACACATCAACAACAATACAGTAATAGTAGGGGACTTTAACACCCCCCTCACTGAAATGGACAAATCATCTAAGCAAAAGATCAACACGGAAATAAAGGCTTTAAATGACACACTGGACCAAATGGACTTCACAGATACATTCAGAACATTCCATCAGAAAGCAACAGAATATGCATTCTTCTCTAGTGCTATGGAACATTCTCCAGAATAGATAACATCCTAGGTCACAAACCAGGTCTCAACAGGTACCAAAAGATTGGGATCATTCCCTGCATATTTTTGGACCATAATGCTTTGAAACTAGAACTCAATCACAAGAGGAAAGTCAGAAAGAACTCAAATACATGGAGGCTAAAGAGCATCCTGCTGAAGAAGAATTAAAAGAAATTCATGGAAACAAATGAAAACACAACTATTCAAAATCTTTGGGATGCAGCAAAGGCGGTCCTAAGAGGAAGGTATATAGCAATACAAGCCTTTCTCAAGAAACAAGAAAGGTCTCAAATACACAACCAACCCTACACCTAAAGGAGCTGGAGAAAGAACAGTAAATAAAGCCTAAACCCAGCAGGAGAAGAGAAATAATAAAATTCAGGGCAGAAATCAATGAAATAGAATCCAAAAGAACAGTAGAACAGATCAATGAAACTAGGAGCTCATTCTTTGAAAAAATTAATATGATTGATAAACCCATGGCCAGACTTACCAAAAAGAAAAGAAAAATGACCCAAATAAATAAAATCATGAATGAAAGAGGAGAGATCACAACCAATACCAAAGAAATACAATTATAAGAACATATTATAAGCAACTATATGCCAGCAAATTAGACAATCTGGAAGAAATGGTTGCATTCCTAGAGACGTATAAACTACCAAAACTGAACCAGGAAGAAATAGAAAACCTGAACAGACCCATAACCAGTAAGGAAATTGAAGCAGTAATCAAAAACCTCCCAACAAACAAGAGTCCAGGGCCAGATGGCTTCCCAGGGGAATTCTACCAAACATTTAAAGAAGAATTAATACCTATTCTTCT
>NW_027937407.1:0-220 GCF_054177405.1 Leptonychotes weddellii | reverse complement strand
GTTGTAGGTGGAAATTCATATAAAGAACTTAGGTTGCAAGTTTCCTCTGTGTGAAGTAAATAGGTTCAAAGTTACTTCCTTTTTCTCACAGTTTTGAAATCAGGACATTGCTAGGGAATTATGCATACGTTAATGGTATTGGAGTAAAATGGTTTGCTTTTAGAAATACTAAGAAAAGGGGCGCCTGGGTGGCTCAGTCGTTAAGCGTCTGCCTTCGGCT
>NW_027937406.1:0-220 GCF_054177405.1 Leptonychotes weddellii | reverse complement strand
TATACCACTTCTTCTTTATCCATTCATCTGTCAATGGACATCTTGGCCCTTTCCACAGTTTGGTTATTGTAGACATTGCTACTATAAACATCGGGATGCACGTACCCCTTCGGATCCCTACATTTGTATCTTTGGGGTAAATACCCAGTAGTGCAATTGCGGGATCATATGGTAGCTCTATTTTCAGCTTTTTGAGGAACCTCCATACTGTTTTCCAGAG
>NW_027937405.1:0-220 GCF_054177405.1 Leptonychotes weddellii | reverse complement strand
GTGAGCCAAGCTCCTGTTCTGATGGGGATGGGTGGGGACGGGGTTGAGGGACATCTGGGCTCCAGAATCTCATGAAGAAGTGACGTCCGGAGAAGTGATTCTGGGTGGTTAGGCACTGGAGCTTATTGCTCAATTAAAATGATCTGCTGGGCCATCAAAAGGAATGAGATCTTGCCATTTGCAACGACGTGGATGGAACTGGAGGGTATTATGTTGAGCG
>NW_027937404.1:0-220 GCF_054177405.1 Leptonychotes weddellii | reverse complement strand
TAAAATCTTTAAAAAAAAAATAAAATAAAATCAAGGTTGAAGCCATGGATAGTTAGCATTGTCCTGTCCCATGGCCACAAAGTGAATCCATAAACTTATCTTGTAATGTGTGCTCTTAGCCAAAAAGGCATTCTGGTTAGAAAATGTCATCAAATTCAGGAAAAAAAAATACGGCCCTGATCTTAGAAAAATGATGCCAATTGGTGCAACTGATGGTGAC
>NW_027937403.1:0-220 GCF_054177405.1 Leptonychotes weddellii | reverse complement strand
TTGACCTTCTGAATTGTAAGATATGCCAGGCTGCCTGCCATAAGCCATGCGATGTTCAAATGACTACCCCCCTCCATGTTTGAGATGCTATCTACTCCATAATGAAATGACAAGACATAATTATATCAGAAAAAGAACACCCACATATACACCCAAAATCATGCAAATGAACATTTTGAAATTCAGTGGTAATTTAGGACGGTGGCCTCTAGTAGACTTC
>NW_027937402.1:0-220 GCF_054177405.1 Leptonychotes weddellii | reverse complement strand
GAGAATGAGATAGAGAGAGATCATGAGAGGGGGGAGGGTCAGAAGGAGAAGCAGACTCCCTGCTGAGCAGGGAGCCCGATGCGGGACTCGATCCCGGGACTCCAGGATCATGACCTGAGCCGAAGGCAGTCGCTTAACCAACTGAGCCACCCAGGCGCCCTCCCTATTGTATATTCTTGCCTCCTTTGTCACAGATTAATTGACCATATAATTGTGGGTT
>NW_027937401.1:0-220 GCF_054177405.1 Leptonychotes weddellii | reverse complement strand
GAGCCAGTGACTCATTTCTCGCTCAATCATTCATGCATTTGACAAGCCCTGTGGTGAAGGGATAGTGATGAGCCTCCGCAGGACGCACGGTGGCAACCAAGATAGGCCAGACCGGTGTGCGGAGCCTCCCCGACACGCACTTGCGTCTGCCTGCTGGCGTTCACCTGTGGCCCCTGCTCTGCAGTTCCCGCCCCGGCCCCCCCATCCATCTTCTGCTATG
>NW_027937400.1:0-220 GCF_054177405.1 Leptonychotes weddellii | reverse complement strand
TCTTGCTAAGAATTTAATAGAGCAATAGCACTCTGAAAAAGCAAAGTGTCTGTATCCTATAGGGATGCTTTGGGCCGTATGTACTTGATCCTGTGCCATGCTGTTTCACTTCTTACCATGGAAGCTCGTATTTCTTCAAGTGGGGGTCTCAGCAGCAGCGCCTGAGAACTTGTTAGAAACGCACATTCTCACGGGGTGCCGGGGTGGTGGGGTGGCTCAG
>NW_027937399.1:0-220 GCF_054177405.1 Leptonychotes weddellii | reverse complement strand
TTTTTAATTTTATTTTTTTAGAGAGAGAGAGAGAGGGAATGTGTGCACAAGTTGGGGAAGGGGTAGAGGGAGAGCGAGAAAACCCAAGCAGTTTCCTTGCCCAGCATGGAGCCCGACATGGGGCTCGATCCTATGACCCTGAGATCACGACCTGAGCTGAAATTAAGAGTCAGCCGCTCAACTGACTGAGCTACCCAGGCGCCCCTGTATTTACTTTTAA
>NW_027937398.1:0-220 GCF_054177405.1 Leptonychotes weddellii | reverse complement strand
GAAACGTGACTGAGATTGATGTATTCAATTTTAGAAGTGATCAGCCAAATAGGGAGGGTAGGCTGGGATAAGAGATAGGGTCTGATATTCTTATAATGTACTCACATTTAAGGTATAAGGACATTGCTAGAGGAAGGGATGATGGGAGCAGATTTACTGAGGGTGAGACAGTGGCCACGGCTGGGAGCACAGGTGACATAATCTAACACAATCATGGTGG
>NW_027937397.1:0-1288 GCF_054177405.1 Leptonychotes weddellii | reverse complement strand
GAGCTCCACGGGGACTCATGCCCTCAGAGGGCAGGAAATAAAATAGGAGAATATATAGGGTATTTGCGAACTTGTGGCTGGGAACGAGTTTTTAAACAAATTTAAAAAGTATAAACCAGATCATAAGAATTTAATTTTACTACATCAAAAATGAGGATGCCTGTTTAATGAAGGGGATCATGGACAAAATTAACAGGCAACTGACAGATTGGAGACTACATTCATGTTTGAAACTGGCAAATGATCAACACCTAGAATATAAAATGTAGTTTTGTAAATTGAAAAGAAAAAGAATCTCCATAAATGGGTAACAGAATACAAACAGATCATCTTTAGGGAAGGAAATGTCAGAACTCAAACAAGCACGTGCCAAGATGCTCTGATCACTGGTAAACAAGGAGACATCTGGTTACACCTAACCGACTGGCAGTGATTCGGCAGCTGACTCCAGCCAGCGCTGTGTTGCCGGTGATGCGGGGACCAGGGACAGCGGTGCCCTGTGGGGGGAGGGAGCTGGAGCGGGTACCCCGGACAGGAACCCGGCACACTCTCCGACCCAGGGGCCGCCCCCAGCACGTGCCTAGGGAAATGCGGACCCGGGCCCACAGGGACATGCAGCAGGGGCTTCCCTGACTGTGTTGTGGGGGCCGGGAGTTGGCGGCCTCCTGGGACAGTGGACAGAGAGCGTGGGGAGGACGAGCCTGGGAGGACGAGCCTCGGAGGACGATGCGAGCTTGAACGACGGAGGTCCTGTACACTTAGCAACGGGAGCACGGGTGTCAAACGTAACCATTCGTAGAACTAAAAGTCTCATGGACAGGATGAAAGATGTAACACAGGGCCGTCTGTGTGTATTTAAATACATGCCCACTAAACAGCAATGGACGTTCTGCAAGAACACTTTTAAATGAAAAGATAGTCATTAAACACAGCTCTAGGATTTCCTAAGGCGGACATCTTAGAATCTCAAACACACTCAAATAAATAAGACAAAAATTCAATTAAAATGAAAAAAATACTATTAAACCTAGTTTTATGATCTCCTAGGAGCGGGAGTGGAAGGGGATTAGAGGGCGTAAGGAAACAGCAAGGCTGGTGGAATGCACCTGCAGGCAGTGACTATGCAGGTGCAGGGGCAGCAGTGCTAGCCCCACCCTTGCCTGGCCCCGCCCCTCTGCTCCAGCCCCGCCCTCTCCCCCTCATCAGCTTCACCCACTGGCTTGGCCTGGCCTGGCTCACGGGCCCCGCCCACCTCCCTGACTTGCCCACCTCCTCTAGCCCCACCCTT
>NW_027937396.1:0-220 GCF_054177405.1 Leptonychotes weddellii | reverse complement strand
TAACAAGAGGCCTGACCCCTTCCTGAGCCCCGGGAGCTGCATGCCAGGGGGTGGGGGTGGGGTGGTGGAGCCCTGGGTGGGACCGGCGATAGCCTCGGCCATTACCTGGAGCTGCACTCCCCTGATTGTGCCTACTTGGCTGAGGCATCTGCCCTCGAGAAACGGCTGTGACTTGATGGCTGAGGGCTGATAAGGGGGGGCCCCCCCCACGAGGCTCCGG
>NW_027937395.1:0-220 GCF_054177405.1 Leptonychotes weddellii | reverse complement strand
GGCGAGATAGTAAAAAAGTTAAATGGTAGAACTCTGGAAATGAGTAGAATTGAAAAATAAGATTTTAGAGAGAAAAATGACAGAAAATAGATCACAGGTAAAGAAAATCCAACATATGCATAACTGGAATCCCTGAAGAAAAACATCAACATTATGTTCTGAGGGGGGAGGAGAGGGTTGTAGGTGGTAAATACAAAGATGCAAATGTATATAAAAACAT
>NW_027937394.1:0-220 GCF_054177405.1 Leptonychotes weddellii | reverse complement strand
GAAGATATGTACAGATACGTTCAGTGCTATGTATAATATAAAAAAGGAAACAATTTTTTCTTTTTAGTAACTATTTGCTTAAATTTTTTTAAGATTTTATTTCTCGGGGGCGCCCGGGTGGCTCAGTTGGTTAAGCGACTGCCTTCGGCTCAGGTCATGATCCTGGAGTCCCGGGATCGAGTCCCGCATCGGGCTCCCTGCTCAGCAAGGGTCTGCTTCT
>NW_027937393.1:0-220 GCF_054177405.1 Leptonychotes weddellii | reverse complement strand
GAGTCCCGCATCGGGCTCCCTGCTCGGCAGGGAGTCTGCTTCTCCCTCTGACCCTCCTCCCTCTCATGCTCTCTGTATCTCATTCTCTCTGTCTCAAATAAATAAATAAAATCTTAAAAAAAAAAAAAAAAACAACTTCCCAGCAATTTTAATAAACCTTTTATCACTTAATTCAGACCCTGGGAGGTCTGTCTCTCTGCCTCCATCACATTAACGTCTC
>NW_027937392.1:0-220 GCF_054177405.1 Leptonychotes weddellii | reverse complement strand
TCAATGGTTTCCAAGAGGGCATTTTGTTTAAGATTTATTTATTTATTTTTAGAGGGAGATTGACAGCGGAGGGGAGGGGCAGAGGGAGAGGGAAAGAGCGAATTCTCAAGCCACATCCCCGCTGAGCAAGGAGTCCGGGAAGGGACTGGATTCCAGGACCCTGAGATCACGACTTGAGTCGAATCCATCAGTTAAGCCTTAGCTTAACTGACTGAACCAC
>NW_027937391.1:0-220 GCF_054177405.1 Leptonychotes weddellii | reverse complement strand
CTCATCCTCTCTCTCAAATAAAAAAAAAAAAAAAACTTTAAGAAGTGAGAAATATGTGACGGGATAAAGGGGTTAGCGAAGGCTGCTGTAGTGATCATGTTGCGATATAGAAGCGCATTCCCCCAGCACCCCTGCACCTTACACTTACACGATATTATGTGTCACTTCTATCCCCCCAGATGTTTTTAATCTAAAAAAAATTTTTTTTAAACTTTATTTT
>NW_027937390.1:0-220 GCF_054177405.1 Leptonychotes weddellii | reverse complement strand
TCCCTGCTCCACAGGAAGCCAGCTTCTCCCCCTCCCATTCCCCCTGCTTGTGTTCCCTCTCTTGCTGTGTCTCTCTCTGTCAAATAAATAAATAAAATCTTAACAAAAAAAAAAAGAAAAAAACATTAACTTGAATTGTGAAACCTAAGGGAAAAAAATCCTAATTTTAAGTGAAAAATATAGTAGTGATAGAGCAAGAAACACATTAGTGGTGTGAGAG
>NW_027937389.1:0-220 GCF_054177405.1 Leptonychotes weddellii | reverse complement strand
TCTTTTACATTTTCAATTAGGTTTATTCCTAGGTATTTTATTTTATTTTATATTTTATTTTTTTATTTTTTATTTTTTTTCATTCTTATGTTAATCCCCATACATTACATCATTAGTTCTAGATGAAGTGTTCCATGATTCATTGTTCGTGCACAACACCCAGTGCTCCATGCAGAACATGCCCTCCTCAACACCCACCACCAGGCTAACCCATCCTCCC
>NW_027937388.1:0-220 GCF_054177405.1 Leptonychotes weddellii | reverse complement strand
CAGATTTTCTAATAACTGAAGTCTATACAGTCCAGAGATCTTTTGAAGAAACTTCCCCAGTGTACCGATACAATGGGGTCCCACTATTCTTGTGTAAAGTCCACCTGTTGGCACAAAAAAACAATTTCCTAGACCTCCACCTGAGAGTAGCCATCTTTGTATGTAGTTATCCTTTGACTGACCTAGTTGGTGGGCAACACAGGGGTGATTAGGAATCACT
>NW_027937387.1:0-1288 GCF_054177405.1 Leptonychotes weddellii | reverse complement strand
TGACAACCTGAATAGGCCAATAACCAGTAAGGAGACTGAAGCAGTGATCAAAAACTTCCCCAAAAACAAGAGTCCAGGGCCTGATGGATTCCCTGGGGAATTCTACCAAACATTCAAAGAAGAAATAATACCTATTCTCCTGAAGCTGTTTCAAAAAATAGAAACAGAAGGAAAGCTTCCAGGCTCATTCTATGAGGCCAGCATTACCTTAATCCCCAAACCAGGCAAAGACCCCAACAAAAAGGAGAATTTCAGACCAATATCCCTGATGAATATGGATTCCAAAATCCTCAACAAAATCCTAGCTAATAGGATCCAAAAATACATTAAAAGGATCCTCCACCATGACCAAGCAGGATTTATCCCTGGGATGCAAGTGTGGTTCAACAATTGCAAATCAATCAATGTGATAGAACACATTAATAAGAGGAGAGAGAAGAACCATATGGTCCTCTCAATTGATGCAGAAAAAGCATTTGACAAAATACAGCATCCTTTCCTAATTAAAACTCTTCAGAGTATAGGGATAGAGGGAACATTCCTCAAGTTCATAAAATCCATCTATGAAAAACCCACAGCGAATATCATCCTCAATGGGGAAAAGCTGAGAGCCTTTCCCTTAAGATCAGGAACATGCCAAGGATGCCTTGTTCAACATAGTACTAGAAGTTGAACATGCATGTTCAACACAGTACTAGAAGTCCTAGCAACAGCAATCAGACAACAAAAAGAAATAAAAGGTATTGAAATTGGCAAAGAAGAAGTCTTTTCCAAAGTGCTGGAACAAACAATCCTAAAATTTGTATGGAATCAGAAAAGACCCTGAATCGCCAAGGAAATGTTGAAAAAGAAAAACAAAGCTGGCGGCATCACGTTGCCCGATTTCAAGCTATATTACAAAGCAGTGATCACCAACACAGCATGGTACTGGCACAAAAACAGATATAGAGACCAATGGAACACAATAGAGAGCCCAGATATGGACTCTCAACTCTATGGTCAAATAATCTTTGACAAAGCAGGAAAAAATACACAATGGAAAAAAGACAGTCTCTTCATTGAATGGTGTTGTGAAAATTGGACAGCCACATGCAGACGAATGAAACTCAACCATTCTCTAACACCATACACAAAGATAAACTCAAAATGGATGAAAGACCTCAATGTGAGACAGGAATCCATCAAAATCCTAGAGGAGAACATAGGCAATAACCTCTTTGACATTGGCAACAGCAACTTCTTTCAAGATACATCTCCAAAAGCTAGTGAAACAAAAACAAAAATGAAC
>NW_027937386.1:0-220 GCF_054177405.1 Leptonychotes weddellii | reverse complement strand
TTTTTTTTTTTAAAGATTTTATTTATTTATTTGACAGAGACAGAGATAGCGAGAGCAGGAACACAAGCAGCGGGAGTGGGAGAGGGAGAAACAGGCTTCCCCCCGAGGAGGGAGCCCGATGTGGGACTCGATCCCAGGACCCTGGGATCATGACCTGAGCCGAAGGCAGACGCTTAACGACTGAGCCACCCAGGCGCCCGAGGGTTGTTGTATTTTATAT
>NW_027937385.1:0-220 GCF_054177405.1 Leptonychotes weddellii | reverse complement strand
TGTGTGTGTGCTTGTGCCCTGTGCATGTGTGTATATGTGTGCATGTGCTCGTGTCCTGTGCATGTGTGTATGTGTGCATGTGTGTATACTGTGTGTGCGTGTGTTCGTGCCCTGTGTGTATGTGTGCATGTGTGTATACTGTGTGCGTGTGCACGTGCCCTGTGCATGTGTGTATGTGTGTGCGTGTGTATACTGTGTGTCCGTGTGCACGTGCCCTGTG
>NW_027937384.1:0-220 GCF_054177405.1 Leptonychotes weddellii | reverse complement strand
TCTGTAACAAGGCCGTTCTGGGTTTTTTTTTTTGATTGAGGTATAATTATATGCATCATATTAGTTTCAGGTATACAAGGTAATGATCTGACACTTGTATGCCCTGCGAATGATCACAAAAGCTAATCACCCTTCACCACCATAACAAGTTACAAAAAAGTTTTTATCTTCCTTGTGACCAGAACGTCCAAGATCCACCGTCCTGGCAACCTTCATATCT
>NW_027937383.1:0-220 GCF_054177405.1 Leptonychotes weddellii | reverse complement strand
TGATGATGGTGATGGTGATTATGATGGTGATAATGGTGGTGGTGAGGATGAGGATGAGGATGACAGTGATGAGAAAAAAAAAGAAATAGGGCTGAATGTTTATTAAGCACTTAGGATATGCTAGACTCCCATGAGTTTTAAGTGACTTATCTGCATTACTTCATTTAATATTATGAGTTAGGTACTGTTATTATCCACCCAACAAATCCATCAGGTCATA
>NW_027937382.1:0-220 GCF_054177405.1 Leptonychotes weddellii | reverse complement strand
TAAAAAATAAATAAAATCTTTAAGGACAAGATGGTTTTCCCTTAGGCTATTTGTTTGCAAAGCAGGTGCACAATGTATGCTTGATGAGCCATAAATCAGGCTTTTGGTTTCAACAAAGTTATGTATCATCATGCTGACTTAGAAAGAAATCTTCAAGTGGCGGGGTGCTTGGCTCAGTCAGTTAAGCGTCTGCCTTCAGCTCAGGTCATGATCCCAGGGT
>NW_027937381.1:0-220 GCF_054177405.1 Leptonychotes weddellii | reverse complement strand
GTACCATTACTTATCACTTATGTGAGTTGGACGAAAAGGCAATAATTAATGTCTAATTAGGAACTTCATCACTTACACAATCTTAGCACGAGCTCTTGAACTTGTTACAAAAGACAAGAAAAGTTCCCGGTCCACCGTAGGCATGTCATCACAGTAGATGGCCTCACCTGTGGCATGTTTAATACCAGACAGATGCATGGTAGGATGGCCAACTGGGCCT
>NW_027937380.1:0-220 GCF_054177405.1 Leptonychotes weddellii | reverse complement strand
GCTTTACTTTCAATCCGCCTGTGTCTTCAGGTCTGAAAGGAGTCTATTGTAGGCAGCAAATAGATGGGTCTTGCTTTTTTATCAATTCAGTCACCAATGTATTTTGATTGTTTAGTCTGTTTATATTTGAAGTAATTATTGATAGGTATGTACTTATTGCCATTTTGTTCTGTTTTGTTTTGTTTTTATTTTTTTTTTTTAATTTTTAAATATTTTATTT
>NW_027937379.1:0-220 GCF_054177405.1 Leptonychotes weddellii | reverse complement strand
TTTCTCACAATCCCCTGGAAGTTTTGCTCAAATCGCACACAGAGCTTATCGACAAGTCTGAAGTTCTTTCTCTTCCAGCCAGTCCTCTATGTTCTTTTTTTTTTTTTTTTTTTTTTAAAGATTTTATTTATTTGAAAGAGAGAGCACAAGAGGGGGGAGCGGGAGAGGGAGAAGCAGACTCCCTGCCGAGCAGGGAGCCTGATGCGGGACTCGATCCAGG
>NW_027937378.1:0-220 GCF_054177405.1 Leptonychotes weddellii | reverse complement strand
ACCTGATTTCAAGTCATAAGTGAGATACAGTAGTATTGACGAAAAGATAGACATATAAACCACTGAAATAAAGCAGAAAGTCAAGACACTCACCCACACATATGTGGTTAATAAAATTTCAAACATTATGGCAAGTTAATTCAATTAGAAAAGAATAGAATTTTCATCAAATAGTGCTGGAAGAACTGGATCTATGTGTAAAAAGAAAAAAATGAACCTT
>NW_027937377.1:0-220 GCF_054177405.1 Leptonychotes weddellii | reverse complement strand
TCAGCAAGTTCAGTGGCCGTAAGCTGGGTGACTTCTGAAGACTGTGCTACATTTGATGCAGTATCGTTAATAGCCTGTACCAGTTGACGCAACTGATCGATAGCATTATTAACTGAATCCGCAATGGCACCAGTAATGTCTTCGGTTACCGTTGTATTAACTGTCAAATCACCATCTGCAACATATTCTAATTCATCAAGTAGTCTTAAAATAGCAGCTT
>NW_027937376.1:0-1288 GCF_054177405.1 Leptonychotes weddellii | reverse complement strand
CAATTATCATATGATCTCACTGATATGTGGAATTTGAGAAACAAGACAGAGGATCACAGGGGAAGGGAGGGAAAAATGAAACAAGACAAGACCAGAGAGGGAGACAAACTATAAGAGACTCTTAATCTCAGGAAACAAACTGAGGGTTGCTGGAGTGGTGGGGGGTGGGAGGGATGGGGTGGCTGGGTGATGGACATTGGGGAGGGTATGTGCTATGGTGAGTTCTGTGAATTGTGTAAGACTGATGAATCACAGACCTATGCCCCTGAAACAAATAATACATTATATGTTAATTAAAAAAATAAAATCCTTGGGTCAGAGAAGATGAGACCGAACACATCTTTTAAAGGGGACTTGCATTATTCCTTGTGGACAGGTGGTTGTTCTCACACCTGCTTTCTCCCAGATCAGCTCATCCTCTCTACTACTTTTTAATTCATTCTAAAAATCCCTCCTCCTCTGAGAAGGCCTCTGGGGACTAAAATACCAGAAGAAGCATACCCTGTTCATCCTCTGAGCCTCCCTCTCCTCCTCGGGCTGAGCTGGGGGCTCCGAGAGTGAGAGGTAGGCACTGCAGTCCCCTGCACTTCGGACTGTTGCCCCTGCACTTCCAATCACATGAAGAATGACACTTATCAGTATATAAAACACCGGTTCCAAACTTAGGAGGGAGAAACCTCTACATATTTGAAATTATGATTGTTCCCTGCAAGAGAAGCAACCCTCATCTTCCCTTCCCTTGTGCCGAGGTCTGCCTATGGTCAGTTAAAAAGGAGTGAAAAATTGTCAGATGTCTGGTCACTCCGACAGTTTATGGTTAAGGGCACTCAGGTCAGAATCAAGGCAACGGAAACATATCTGACAGGATAATATGTAGAACAAATTTATTATTTTTTGAATTTTTTTATTATTATTTTTTATTTATTTTTTTTTAGTGTTCCATGATTCATTGTTTGCATATAACACCCAGTGCTCCATGCAGAACGTGCCCTCTTTAATACCCATCACCAGGCTAACCCATCCTCGCACCCCCCTCCCTTCTAGAACCCTCAGTTTGTTTTTCAGAGTCCATTGTCTCTCATAGTTCATCTCCCCCTCTGATTTCCCCCCCTTCATTCTTCCCCTCCTGCTACCTTCTTTTTTTTAATTTTTTTTATTAACATATAATGTATTATTTGTTTCAGAGGTACAGATCTGTGATTCAACAGTCTTGCACAATTCACAGCGCTCACCATAGCACATACCCTCCCCATTGTCTATCACCCAGCCACCCCAACCCTCCCACCCC
>NW_027937375.1:0-220 GCF_054177405.1 Leptonychotes weddellii | reverse complement strand
TTGCTCTGGGTAGCATAGACGTTTTAACAATATTTGTTCTTTCATCCATGAACATTGAATGTTTTTCCATTTCTTTGTGTCTTCTTCAATTTCTTTCATAAGTGTTCTATAGTTTTCAGAGTTCAACTCCTTTACCTCTTTGGTTAGGTTTATTCTTAGGTATCTTATGGTTTTTGGTGCAATTGGAAATGGGATCGATCCTTTAATTTGTCTTTCTTCT
>NW_027937374.1:0-220 GCF_054177405.1 Leptonychotes weddellii | reverse complement strand
GTTCTTAAGTCTGAGTGTTTAGGAATGTGCTGGGGCATGAACAGAAATAGAGAACCCAAGCCAATGGCAGGATGCAGGGCTGTACATTTGGACATTTTTCTCTCCTTCCAGTAGGATGCATAATGACAGAATTAATTACCATGACCCCATTGGCCTGAGAGAAATGAGGCCAACCCAGAAATCCATGAGGCCACAAACCCGCAACCCTACATAAGAACAC
>NW_027937373.1:0-220 GCF_054177405.1 Leptonychotes weddellii | reverse complement strand
TCTTAGAAAGTGTATAGTGTTGGAAATACTTTCAATCAGTATGATCACTCTTAGCCAGAGAGATGAGTTGTTTAAAGTTATCACTTACTAATACATTAGGACTATTTCCATGTTTTGTGATTCATTAACCCTGATTTTTCTCTATATATTTCTTACTGTATTTTTTTTCTGTTTTTAAAATTGAGTGGTTTTTTTTTTTAATTCCAATTTCCCTCTCAAG
>NW_027937372.1:0-220 GCF_054177405.1 Leptonychotes weddellii | reverse complement strand
TGTATAATGCCGTAATCATACTAGAAATGCATGGTATTCACATTGACAGTATATCCTTTACAGTAACGCACTTGTGAAATTGAGGTGCTCTAAAGGTAAAGGCCATTAATATTAAATAGACACTGATTCTATAATAATCCAAACCTAAGAAATCATCTAGTGAGGCTACCAGGGGATGGGCCACTCACTATAGATACTCCTGAAGCTAAAGCAATCTCTC
>NW_027937371.1:0-220 GCF_054177405.1 Leptonychotes weddellii | reverse complement strand
GAAACCCTGTTTCCCCAGGGCGGGGGGTGGGGGCCGGGCTATCAGGACCTCGAGGGGAGAGTGAGAAGCTCACTGCCCCCAGCAGCTTTCTCCAGCCAAGTTCCAGCGGGTATGAAGCCCAGTGGGTGACCCCATGGGATGAGGCCGCTTTCCCCTTTGGTCCTCCCTGGGGAGCAGGGGGGCTCTGTGATTGGCCCCCAGGGGAGAGATGCTGGGTCTG
>NW_027937370.1:0-220 GCF_054177405.1 Leptonychotes weddellii | reverse complement strand
GACTACTGGCAGACTGGGGCGTGGGGAAGAGTGAGAATTAAAGCTCCCAGACACCACTCTCTCCCAGTGCCCTCGGGCATTCTTAAGGGCTCAGGTACAAGCTACTAGAAGTAAAGCTTACAGAAGCTGACAAAGGATGCTCAGAGCTAGTCAAAATAACCGAGGAGGATTGAAGAGAAACTCCAGCAGTGTCTACTACGGTCTTCCCTTCCGAAGTGCT
>NW_027937369.1:0-220 GCF_054177405.1 Leptonychotes weddellii | reverse complement strand
TCCCTTTCTCCCGGAAACTTTAGAGAAGTCAAGATATATAGGATACCCCCAAGGTCTTTAAGACCCTGTCTCAGACATATAGCAGGAAGGGAAAAATGAAGGGAGGGAAACCGGAGGGGGAGACAAACCATGAGAGATTATGGACTCTGAGAAACAAACTGAGGGTTCTAGAGGGGAGGGGGGTGGGGGGAATGGGTTAACCTGGTGATGGGTATTAAAG
>NW_027937368.1:0-220 GCF_054177405.1 Leptonychotes weddellii | reverse complement strand
AGAACCAGTTCAAACCTAAGTAATGGACGTTTACTTATGATTTCCTTTTCATTGTGCGCCCGCAAAAGTGGTATGGCACGGGTGGATGGAGGGACCCCATCTGCTTGGGCACCACTTTTTCATAGGAAGACTAAGTGGGTGCTTCAGTCCACCTGTGCTCTGAGCTTTGCGAGGGATTTTCTTTTTACTTGTTGCTTCCAGATTTGCCTTTTCTTAATGT
>NW_027937367.1:0-220 GCF_054177405.1 Leptonychotes weddellii | reverse complement strand
TTGGCTCCCAGCTAGACATCCCAGGTTCCCCCCTTGGGTTCGATTAATCTACCAGAGCGGCTCACAGAACTCAGAGAAACACTGTACTTACTAGATCCCCAGTTTATTATGAAAAGGACGTAACTCAGGAACAGCCGATGGAAGAGATGCACAGGGCGAGGAATGGGGACGGGGTGTGGAGCTTCCACGCCCTCTGAGTGTGTCACTCTCCCCAAATCTC
>NW_027937366.1:0-220 GCF_054177405.1 Leptonychotes weddellii | reverse complement strand
GTTCTGGGTTTTTTTTTTTTTGTTTTTTTTTTTGATTGAGGTATAATTATATGCATCATATTAGTTTCAGGTATACAAGGTAATGATCTGACACTTGTATGCCCTGCGAATGATCACAAAAGCTAATCACCCTTCACCACCATAACAAGTTACAAAAAAGTTTTTATCTTCCTTGTGACCAGAACGTCCAAGATCCACCGTCCTGGCAACCTTCATATCT
>NW_027937365.1:0-1288 GCF_054177405.1 Leptonychotes weddellii | reverse complement strand
CAGTTTGTTTCCTGCAATTAAGAATTCCTCATATCAATGAGATCATATGATACATGTCTTTCTCTGTTTGACTTATTTCACTCAACATAATACCCTCCAGTTCCATCCACGTCGTTGCAAATGGCAAGATCTCATTCCTTTTGATGGCTGCATAATATTACATGAGTCATTCTTACATACCATTTTCCAGCTTGTTTTAATCTCTCTTGATCATCTGTCCACACAGCACAGAGAATTACCTCAATATTTCTAACCTTGAGTAATATTTAATAATGATTCTGCCATGTTTGAGATCCTTAAAAAGGCTATTCAAATTGCATAATTGGAAAATCTTTTTTTTTGTAACTTCCGTGAGTTTGAAGTGATGGTGACCCTTAGCAAGGATTAGAACATGTTAAATATAAAATTACACCAAACAGGGAAAAAAAACTGGTTTCAGTGAAATATGGATTTAATTTTTTTTTTTTTTAAGATTTTTTTATTTATTTGAGACAGAGAGAATGAGAGACAGAGAGCATGAGAGGGAGGAGGGTCAGAGGGAGAAGCAGACTCCCCGCCGAGCAGGGAGCCCGATGCGGGACTCGATCCCGGGACTCCAGGATCATGACCTGAGCCAAAGGCAGTCGCTCAACCAACTGAGCCACCCAGGCGCCCGGATTTAATTTTTAACTGATAGTCCATGGTGCCTAACTCAGCCTTAACCTTTCTCATTCTCAAGGCACATGAAGATCCTATGTATGACATCATACGAGAGAATAAAAGACATGAAAAGGATGTAAGGTGAGATGGTCCTGGTGATAACAATACCTACCCTTTTAAAGTCTGAAATTATATAAAGTTGGAAACACCCATTCCAGTATTAGATGAGTGGTCTGGTAACTATGGTACTTCAATTGTGAGCTATTTGGAAGGCAGGACTCATCACAGGAAAGGCCAGTCTCATTACACTTGGGTTAGCAGTGGGCTTGGTCCTGCCTGCTCACACCCTGATGGATGATTGCTTAGTTTATCTTTAAGGATCTGAGCTATTATTAAAAATTATTCTTAGGCATGAATAAAGATAGGATGAAGAAAGCAGAGGTTTTTTCTCAAACTAGTTCCACGGAGTTCTAATTGTTAAGGAGGTAGATTACCTAGTATGAACTTGAGTGGTTGTGGGTGGTTGGGGAGGTGATGAAGGAGAGGCAGCATCTATTCGAAGTTATGTAGTAAGGACTGGAGAAACATGCAGAAATACTTCAGACAGTGAAAAGAATACAGAATGGCTTGTACACTGGGTACAGTCCTG
>NW_027937364.1:0-220 GCF_054177405.1 Leptonychotes weddellii | reverse complement strand
GAACTTTTAAAAGTCTGCTCCGCTGAGGGACGTCACTCCGGTGGCTAAGCGGGGGGTGGAACCCTCCGGGACAGTGTGGTCTCAGGACCCTTGGGGTCACAGAAAGACCGGGGGTGCCTGAGTGCGGCAGAGCTCCCAGGTAACGGAGCAGGGAAGCCGGCTGCAGAGGCGGAGCCCAGGCGCGGGCTCTCAGCTCGGGGTTGCCATAAACCGTGATCCG
>NW_027937363.1:0-220 GCF_054177405.1 Leptonychotes weddellii | reverse complement strand
TTGCCAAGAGGTCACAGGATAATTTAGGATGGAGCCAATGACCTTGAGTTGCTGGCTATTAACTCAGGCAGGAACACAGGTCAACTGTACATGTGATATCGCTAATTACAAATGTATTGTTGGACATGGAAGCTTTGCTCCCAAAGATAAGCCGCGGTACGATTATGAGTGGTTTCTTTTTTTTTTTTTTTAAGATTTTATTTATTTATTTGACAGAGAG
>NW_027937362.1:0-220 GCF_054177405.1 Leptonychotes weddellii | reverse complement strand
TTAGAGTAAGAGTAAAGGACTCCAACCAGGGGAGCACCCCCCAGCAGCATAGCTGCAAAATACATCACCATGTTATTAGGAAAGGTGTCAGAACAGGCAAGTTGGATCATCTGACTGAGTTCACAGAAGAAGTGGGGAATTTCCACCTTTCTACAGAAGGACAGTTGCAAGACCATTAAGCTTTCTAACAAGGAATGCAAGACACTCAGGATCCAGGACA
>NW_027937361.1:0-220 GCF_054177405.1 Leptonychotes weddellii | reverse complement strand
CCCATGACTGTGTTTGTTATGTAAGACTCTTAGTCACTGGAGAGCTAGATTGTCCTGATGGCCCTTAAGAAGCAAGCTTCCAACAACACTCAGTTTGTTTCCTGCAATTAAGAATTCCTCATATCAATGAGATCATATGATACATGTCTTTCTCTGTTTGACTTATTTCACTCAACATAATACCCTCCAGTTCCATCCATGTCGTTGCAAATGGCAAGAT
>NW_027937360.1:0-220 GCF_054177405.1 Leptonychotes weddellii | reverse complement strand
GTGAGTTCTTTGGGGGGCAAACCCCCCGAAGTTATGTATCAAGATAACATGTCGCCTTTGGCCATGTCATTGAGAATTTAAGTTTCTTTTTTTTTTTTTTAAAGATTTTATTTATTTATTCAACAGAGACACAGCGAGAGAGTTCCCTCTCTCTTTCATCCACAAGCAGGGGGAGTGGGAGAGGGAGAAGCAGGCTTCCTGCGGAGCAAGGAGCCCAATG
>NW_027937359.1:0-220 GCF_054177405.1 Leptonychotes weddellii | reverse complement strand
TTCTTTTCGCCCACGATGACCATACTACTGTTAGGCATATTGGCTAAAGGCTGAGCAGGTCGACCAAAAGCCACTAACTGATCCTCTATCAACACCTGCTTCACAGAAGAGGTATGAGTGGTTCGGCTACTATTAGAGTCCAATAACTCACTAGTAGCACAACCTGAACCTAATAATAAAGCAGTGGTGCCTAAGGCTCCAATGGCTACCTTTAGGACAT
>NW_027937358.1:0-220 GCF_054177405.1 Leptonychotes weddellii | reverse complement strand
GCGGGGCTCCTCTAGGAGCATAAAGGGCAGGGACCCTGCAGAACCAGAGGCCCAGAGTAGGGGTGCAACTGTGTCCATGCTTTTCTCTCATCCAGGGGTTTGTTTTCCTCAAAGATCTGGGGTCAAATCCTGGCTCCAGCACCCATCTTTAAAAGCAGAGTGGAGGGCATCCATACAGTCTCCAGCAACTTGTAGGGCTATTGGGGGAACAATCTGAGAT
>NW_027937357.1:0-220 GCF_054177405.1 Leptonychotes weddellii | reverse complement strand
TGAGCAGGGAGCCCGATGCGGGACTCGATCCTAGGACTCTGGGATCATGACCTGAGCTGAAGGCAAATGCTTAACCAATTGAGCCACGCAGGGATCCCAAAGGGAGAAAATATTTATTTATTTATTTATTTATATTTATATTTTTTATTTTTTTTTAAGATTTTATTTATTTGAGAGAGAGAATGAGAGAGAGAGAGAGCATGAGATGGGGGAGGGTCAG
>NW_027937356.1:0-220 GCF_054177405.1 Leptonychotes weddellii | reverse complement strand
TGTATAAGGCGATACCCACATGCTTAGCTGAGACCGTACCAGCACCAATGGTTGCTTCTATCTCTGAACCGTGTAACCCGCTGTTTCCGTTACCCAATGACAGTACGTAAAATAGCACTACAGCAATTATAAAAGTTAAAGCAGTTGGTACTGCCCAAACATCTGAGGAAAGCCATTTACTCTCGCGAGCATCATTAGACAAGCCTAAATTGAGCATCAT
>NW_027937355.1:0-220 GCF_054177405.1 Leptonychotes weddellii | reverse complement strand
TCTCCGCCCGTCCTACCTTCCAGAAAGTGGTCGCTTTTCTGATGAGAGAGTTGTTGCTCTTCTTTTCTTCAATCTCCTGTTGAGTTTGTAGGTGTTCAGAATGGTTTGATCCCTATCCTGAGAGGAGACGAAATCCAGGTCTCCTACTCCTCCGCCATCTTGCTCCGCTTCAGAAATAGTGTATAATTGAAAACTTTTTAATGTTATGAAGAACTGTTTA
>NW_027937354.1:0-1289 GCF_054177405.1 Leptonychotes weddellii | reverse complement strand
GTAGAGTCAGGCTATGTGGTTACTGGCCACCCCAGATTGACTGCCCCTAGGTTGGTGTCTGCTCTAGACCATCAGCTGTGGCTGGCGGGGGGGTGGGGGGGGGCAGGATCTTGACCTGAGCTGAAATCAAGAGTCAGACACTTCAACCGACTGAGCTACCCAGGCATCCCTGTTGGGAATTTTTTGATTACTGATTCAATTTCATTGCTGATAATTGGTCTGTTCAACTTTTCTATTTCTTCCAGATTCAGTTTTGGGAGATTATATGTTTCTAGGAATTTGTCTATTCTAGCTTGTCGAATTTGTTGGCATATAATTTCTTACAATATTCTCTTACAATCCTTTGTATTTCTGGGGTGTTGATTATTTCTCCTCTTTCATTTTTGATTTTATTTGCCCCCCCCCCCCCAAAGAGTCTGGCTAAAGGTTCATCAATTTTGTTGATCTTTTCAAAGAACCAGCTTCTGGTTTCATGGATCTGTTCTGGTTTTTTTTGGTTTCTATTTTATTTCTGCTCTAATTTTTATTATTTCTTTTCTTCTACTGGTTTTGGGTTTTGTTCGTTCTTTTTCTACCTCCCTTAGGTGTAAGGTTAGATTGTTTGAGATTTATCTTCTTAAGGTAGGCTTGTATTGCTATAAACTTCCCTCTTAGAAGAGATTTTGCTGTATCCCAAATATTTTGGATCATTGTGTTTTCATTTTCATTTGTCTCCATGTATTTTTTGATTTCCTCTTTGATTTCTTGATCCATTCATTGTTTAGTAGCATATTACTTAATCTCTGTGTATTTGTGTCCTTTCTAGATTTTTTTCTTGTGGTTGATCTCAGTTTC
Organism: Leptonychotes weddellii; assembly: GCF_054177405.1. NCBI lineage: Eukaryota > Metazoa > Chordata > Mammalia > Carnivora > Phocidae > Leptonychotes > Leptonychotes weddellii. The sequence continues at coordinate 455 of NW_027937354.1, read as the reverse complement.
ATAGCGTTGTGGTCAGAAAAGATGCATGGTATGACTTCCATCTTTTTGAATTTGTTGAGCCTTGTTTTGTGGCCTAATATGTGATCTATTCTGGAGTATCTTCCATGTGAACTTGAGAAGAATGTGTATTCTGCTGTTTTAGGCTGGAATGTTCTGTATATATCTCTTAAATCCATTTGGTCCAATGTGTCATTCAAAGCTATTGTTTCCTAGTCAATTTTGTTTGGATGATCTGTCCCTAGATGTAAGTGGGGTGTTAAAGTCCTCTGCTATTACTGTATTACTATTGATTACTTCTTTTATGTTTGTTACTAACTGCCTTATGTGTCTAGGTGCTCCCATGTTTGGTGCATAAATATTTACAATTGTTACATCTTCTTGTTAAATTGTTCTCTTTATGGTTATATAATGTCATTCTTTGTTTCTTGTTAGTCTGTTTTTTGTCTATTTTTTCC
>NW_027937353.1:0-220 GCF_054177405.1 Leptonychotes weddellii | reverse complement strand
CTGGGTGGCTCAGTCGGTTGGGCGACTGCCTTCGGCTCAGGTCATGATCCTGGAGTCCCGGGATCGAGTCCCGCATCGGGCTCCCTGCTCGGCAGGGAGTCTGCTTCTCCCTCTGACCCTCCCCCCTCTCATGCTGTCTATCTCAAATAAATAAATAAAATCTTTAAAAAAAAATAAAATAATAAAATAAATAAAATGTTAATTATTTTGGGCGCCTGGG
>NW_027937352.1:0-220 GCF_054177405.1 Leptonychotes weddellii | reverse complement strand
GCGGGGCTCCTCTAGGAGCAGAAAGGGCAGGGACCCTGCAGAACCAGAGGCCCAGAGTAGGGGTGCAACTGTGTCCATGCTTTTCTCTCATCCAGGGGTTTGTTTTCCTCAAAGATCTGGGGTCAAATCCTGGCTCCAGCACCCATCTTTAAAAGCAGAGTGGAGGGCATCCATACAGTCTCCAGCAACTTGTAGGGCTATTGGGGGAACAATCTGAGAT
>NW_027937351.1:0-220 GCF_054177405.1 Leptonychotes weddellii | reverse complement strand
GTCCTGAGTCAAACGCTGTTAGGAGAGGTCAAGGAAGAGGAGCTTGGAGGAAGTCCCTGATGATTTTGGCAAGAACATTGTTGCGACAGTGGTGAGACAGAGCCTTGAGTAGGTAAGGGTTGTGGAGGAAATGTGAGGTGAAGAATTAGAGCAGTTCAACTGGTTCAGGAAGTTCTGTGACAAGAAGTAGTGAAATGAGGTAGAGTGCGGTAAGAAATTC
>NW_027937350.1:0-220 GCF_054177405.1 Leptonychotes weddellii | reverse complement strand
TTATGTGTGTGTTGCATTTGTCTGTTCTCCTTTTAGTTCTGTAAATTTTCCGCTTTTGATATTCTGAAGTGGGCTTCTGCTTCTCCTCAAGATATAGGAAGCTTTAAAAAAAAATCACTCCTATCCTAATAATGAATAAAATCCAGATAAACTACAAAATTATATTTTTTCTGAAGCTCATCAGAGTCATGAGGTGGCACGTAACCTAATCATATAAAAT
>NW_027937349.1:0-220 GCF_054177405.1 Leptonychotes weddellii | reverse complement strand
TCTTGCTAAGAATTTAATAGAGCAATAGCACTCTGAAAAAGCAAAGTGTCTGTATCCTATAGGGATGCTTTGGGCCGTATGTACTTGATCCTGTGCCATGCTGTTTCACTTCTTACCGTGGAAGCTCGTATTTCTTCAAGTGGGGGTCTCAGCAGCAGCGCCTGAGAACTTGTTAGAAACGCACATTCTCACGGGGTGCCGGGGTGGTGGGGTGGCTCAG
>NW_027937348.1:0-220 GCF_054177405.1 Leptonychotes weddellii | reverse complement strand
TTCTAAAAGATGAGCTTGAATGTAAATATTTGTCAAGAGAGGAAGATTAGGCACTCTTTAAATAACTTAGTTGCCCCTTCAGTGGGAATGGTGAAGCAGAGATATAGGGTCCAGGTCTTCTTGTCTTGGCAAATATTTATATTCAAGAACAAGACAGTATTGTAAATCTGTTTTGGGAACACTTTTTTTTTTTTTTTTTGGTCCCTCTAAACATTCCTGC
>NW_027937347.1:0-220 GCF_054177405.1 Leptonychotes weddellii | reverse complement strand
TCTAGTGGAACTAAGAAAGGTTAACTCCACTGGCACTAACCTGTATGGGTTTCTTTCTTTCATTTTTTATCTATCAAGGGATTTTATAGTCACTTCAGCTAACTGTCACTATTTTCTGGCTATCATTCTTTAATGTATTAATTTCGAATGTAAAAAAAGTCACTAGATTCGAAGCTAAGGTCTTTAACTTGAAATGGAGGAATTTTGTCCTCTCTCAGGT
>NW_027937346.1:0-220 GCF_054177405.1 Leptonychotes weddellii | reverse complement strand
CCTCCCCTCTGGTAGCCAACAGTTTGATCTCTATAGCTGAGTCGGTTTCTTGGTTGTCTCTCTCTCTCTTTTTTTTCCTTTGCTCATTTGTTTTGTTTCGTAAATTCCACATGAGTGAAATCATATGGTATTTGTCTTTCTCTGACTGACTTATTTCACTTAACATTATACTCTCTAGCTCTGTCCATGTTTTGCAAATGGCAAGATTTCATTCTTTTTT
>NW_027937345.1:0-220 GCF_054177405.1 Leptonychotes weddellii | reverse complement strand
GTTTTTCCAAATCTTAGATCGTTTTCTGGATTACAGCCATAGCCTTCTTTCATTTTTCCTTTGTAATGATTAACATGACCTTTATTGATTTCTGCTTATTGGCTTTCGCTAAAACTAAAAAACAGTACGCAAAGAGAAAGGTGCTAGACAGAGCGTGACCGTCTTGTTATTTTGTTCTATAGAAACTAATTCTTCGTGGAATTAGTTTCATTATGATTGC
>NW_027937344.1:0-220 GCF_054177405.1 Leptonychotes weddellii | reverse complement strand
GCTGTTACTCAGGCAACCCCATTTGGGCCGAGTTGCCCTGCGCCCCTGTGGCGGGAAATGGGCTCAGCTGGAATCAGTCTTTGGGGCTTTTGTTCTCTGGCGGCTTTCCACGTCTCTTCCGCGAGTCAGAGCAGAAGAGACCGTTTCTAACCCTCTGCCTCAGAGCAGAGAGACCGCAGTCTGTTCTTCAATGAGTTCGTCAGGCCACACTGTCTCCGTT
>NW_027937343.1:0-1289 GCF_054177405.1 Leptonychotes weddellii | reverse complement strand
GGGGGGGGGAATTGGAGGGAGAGATGAACCATGAGAGAGTATGGACTCTGAGAAACAAACAGGGTTTTAGAGGGGAGGTGGGAGGGGGGATTGGTTAGCAATTTATCAGCCATTGGTCAGCCATTGGTGATGGGTATTAAGGAGGGCACGTACTGCATGGAGCACTGGGTGTTATACGAAAACAACGGATTGTGGACCACCACATCAAAAACCAATGAGGTATTGTATGGTGACTAACATAACATAATAAAATTAAAAAAAAGAAAAAAATATATGCAAGTAAATCTTTATTACTTTGGGTTAGGTCAAGCTTTTAAAATGTGTTGCCAAAAGCACAAGCAACAAAAGAAAAACAGCCATATTGGAGGTCATTAAAATACACTTTTGTACTTTGAAGAACACTGTCAAGAAAGTTAAAAGGCAACCCATAAAACTGGAGAATATATTTGTGAATCATATCTTTAAGAGGCTTGTATCTAAAAAACATTAAAAATCCCTTTTATAACTCAGTAATAAGAAGACAACCAAAGTAAAAATAGTCAAAGGATATGAATGTATTTTTCCGAATTGATATTTCTGTAAAGAAGATATACAAATAGCCAGACAATAAGCACCTAAGAAGATGCTCAACATCATTAGTCTTTAGGGAAAGAAAATTACAACCACAGTAAAATACTACTTCACACTCTCTAGGATGGCTTTAATCAAAAAAGGTAATAAAAAGTATTGGCAAGGATGTGGAGAAATCATCACCCTCTTTTCATTGTTGGTGGAAATGTAAGATGGTTCAGACCACTTCTGAAAACAGTTGGTGGTAACACAAATTGCTAAATGTGGAGTTACCACCTAACCCAATAATTCCAATCCTAGGTATCTATGGAAGAGAAAGGAAAACATGTCCACACAAAAACCTGTAATCAAATGTTCTCATAGCATTACTCATAATAACCCCAAATTGGAAACAACCCAACACACCCATCAACTGATGGCTGCATAAACAAGTGGTATAGCCATACAATGGATTATTATTCAGCAATAAGAATGAAATACTGATACATCTTAGAATCATGGATGAACTTTGAAAATGTTGTAAGTGGAAGAAGCCATTCACAAAAGATTACATATTGTATGATTATGTGAAATGACCAGAATAGGCAAAATGACAGAAAGTAGATTAGGGAGTGCCTAGGGCTGAGAGGGAAAGGGAGAATTTGGGAGTGATGATTATAGAGTATGGGGTTCCTTTTTGGGGTGATGAAAATGTTCTAAAGATGATTGTGATGGTTGTA
>NW_027937342.1:0-12620 GCF_054177405.1 Leptonychotes weddellii | reverse complement strand
GTATCTTTAAAATCATCATTCTGAACTCTAGTTCTGACATCTTACCAGTGTCCGTATTGATTAGGTCCCTAGCAGTCGGTACTGCCTCTTGTTCTTTTTTTTTTAGGCGATTTTTTCCATCTTTTCATTTTGTCTAGAAGAGAATAGATGAATGAGAGAACAAAATGCTAACAGGGTAACAACGTCCCCAGAAAAATATACACTAAACAAATCAGAAGAGACCTGAAACCAGGGGAAAAGAAAGGGAAAGAAAGAAAAAAAAAAAAGAAAAAGAGAAAGATAAAAAACAAAACAAAATAAAAACAGAATATGATGAAATATGATCAGTCTGGTGCATAGATCAGTGCCACACACTAGATTTTGGGCGTATTTTGGTCTGTTAGAAGAAAGTGCCTCCCAAAATTTTAAAGAAAGAAAAGCTTATATATGTACAAAAATAAGGGTAAATACAATGAATGGATGGGTTATGAATGTAAAGATGAAAATTGTAAAAGATTTTGTAGAAGGAATTGATAAGTTGGTCAAAAAAGAAGAGGATAAAAAAGAAAAAGGGAGAGAATGTGATCAGGCAGGAGACTAGAACAAAGCCACACACTAGAGATTTAGGGTATATTTTGTCTGTTAGAAGAAACTCTATCCCAAAATTTTAAAGAGAGAACAACTTATATATATATTGGTATATATATATATATATATACCAATAGTAAGGTTAACTACTATGAAGGGATAGAATATGACTCTAAAAATGAAAAATAAAAAAGATTTTTTAAAGAAGGGATTGATAAGATGTTGGTTGAAAAAGGGAAAAAGAAAAATTCAAAAAAAAGAAAAGAAAATTAAAAAAAACTAACTTCAAAAGACTAAAGAATCATGGGGAAAAAAGCCATCAATTCTATGTGCAGTATTGCCCTAGCGCTGGAGTTCTGCCGTTCTCATTGATGGGTAAACTTGGTCTTGGCTGGCTGTTCTTGATGATCTTCTGGGGGAGGGGCATGTTGCCATGGTTCTCAAATGTCTTTGCCGGGAGGTTGAATTGCCCTGCCCTTGCGGGGGCTTGGCTAAGTAATCTGCTCGGGTTTGCTCTGGGACCTTTTGTTCCCTGCAAGTTCTCCGTACAGCTTTGGAGGACGAGAGTGAAAATGGTGGCCTCCCAATCTCCACCCCATAGGAGCCGAGAACTCGGGGCCCCGCTCCTCAGTGAGCCCCCAGAGAAAAGCAGTCAGTAACTCCTGTCTCCCTGGTCTCTGGCCACACTCTGTGCTCACCTGGTCTGTGACCCAGCATTTCTATCTCTGGCACACAACCCTGTGTGGAGTCTCCAAACACAGCAGATTCCTGCGGTACACTGCTGCGCTGCTCCTTCCGGGGAGGAAGGGGAGTCTCCCCGGATCTGCCGCTTGTTGGGTCCATGCTGGAGCAGCAGTGGCCCGACTGTGCAGCGGATCACAGTTATATGGCAACCCTGAGCTGAGAGCCCACTCCTCAGCTCGGTCTCTGCAGTCGGCTTCCCCGCTCTGATACCTGGGAGCTCTGCCACACTCAGGCACCCTGGTCTTTCTGTGACCCCCGAGGGTCCTGAGACCGCACTGTCCCAGCAAGTGTTCCACCCCCTGCTTAGCCACTGGAGCGACATCCCTCAGCGGAGCAGGCTTCTAAAATTTCCGATTTTGTGCTCTGCTGCTCTATCACTTGCCAGTAGCGGCTGATTGAGGCCCCCTCCCCCGCCGTCTATCCTCCCAAATATCACCTTGGATTCACTTCTCTGCATGTCCTACCTTCCAGAAAGTGGTTGCTTTTCTGTTCAGAGAGTTGCTGCTATTCTTTTCTTTGATCTCCTGTTGAGTTTGTAGGTGTTCAGGATGGTCTGATCCGTATCTAGGTGAATTCCTGGGACCAGATGAAATTTAGGTCTCCTACTCCTCTGCCACCTTGCTCCTCCCTACATCATTAGTTTTTTTTTTTTTTTTTAAGATTATATTTATTTATTTGACACAGAGAGAGAGAGAGCACAAGCAGGGGGAGCAGCAGAGAGAAGCAGACTCCGCGCTGAGCAAGGAGCCTGATGTGGGACTTGATCCCAAGACCTTGGGATCATGACCTGAGCCAAGGGCAGATGCTTAATGACTGAGCCACCCAGGTGCCCCATCTACATCATTAGTTTTTGATGTAGTGTTCCATGATTCATTGTTTGCGTATAACACCCAGTGCTCCATTCAGTATGTGCCCTGTTTAATACCCATCACTAGGCTAACCCATGCCCCCACTCCCCTCCCCTCTAGAACCCTCAGTTTGTTTCTCAGAGTCCAAAGTCTCTCATGGTTTGTCTCCCCCTCAGAATTCCCCTCCTTCATTTTTCCCTTCCTACTATCTTCTTCTTCTTTTTTTTTTTTAACATATAATGCATTATTTGTTTCAGAAGTACAGGTCAAGATTTTAAACAATATTTCAGATAACCCAGTAGTTCAAATGTATAGCATTTTCAAAGTTACCTTCAGGGAAGGAGTACAAGAGAAGAGAGAAAGTAGCTAACATTTATTGATCACTTACTGTGCAGGTGGGTTAAATGAGTTAAAATGGGCAAGCACATAACTACACTAAGGCTCAGTGCATTAGCATTAGTATTGTTGTAGAGGAGTGATCATAGAATTTGTTCATTGAGCTTAGTATTACAGAAAGATTAAGTTTCCCACTGCATCAAGGCAGGCGGGAAATGCTGGCTGGAGAGATCAACTTGTGTAGAGTTGTGAAACAGCCATAGCATTATTTAGAACTTTAAGTTGTTTGATTTGTCTGAGGGAGAAAGGGAAATTTAACACTGATAAATCAGAATATATAGCTCTTTTGATTAAACCGAAATTAGTAGATCAGTCTTATTTGCTAACACTTTACATTAACAAGGCAAACTTGGATTCTTAGGGTTTTTTTAGTTTGTATAAGAATGTTTCTTCAGCACTTTTAAAGTATTAGAAGTTCAATGTTTTATTTTAAAGGAATTTTAGAAATACTTTATGTAAATGCTTATTTATCTCTATAACTCAGAACAGAGAGTTACTTTAATATAAGAGTTCATTATTTATAGCAGCAGGAAAATCTAACATATACAATGAAAGAAAAGGCCTTTCCAATTTAGAAACAGAAACATAATGACACAGAGAACAGAGAAAACTTATAGCTTCAGTTCTACAATTTCAGTTCAAGATTAAATTCAGAAACATAAAATCCCTGGTCTAGATATCAAAAAGTTCTTCTCCTTCACCATGGGCACAGAATTCTTAATTGATTTGAGTGCAAAATGGACAAATACACAAATAAAAATCTCTGTTCTTTCTCACCAAAAAGACCTTTTGATAATTTATTAATTGATTTACAGAGATTCTGTCATTTTTCACCCATATGAGCTGTCCAGATTGTGTCATTTCTCACCCAGAAGAACTCTTGATAATTAATCCATTTACAGAGATTACCAAGTGACAAGACATAAAACCAAATTCTTAATCATTGCTGCCACCAATAGGGAATAATTTACCTGCCATAAGCAAACTAGAAATACAAAACACAAAATCCGTAGGGAAGATAGTATAAAGTTAGAAGTTCATAGAAAGACCAAGAAACAGACTGTTAACTATAGGGAACAAACTGATGGCTACCAGAGGGGAGGTGGGTGGGGGGGGATGGGTAAAATAGATGATGAGGGGGGATTAAGAGTATACTTATCATGATGAACCCTGACTAATGTATAGAACTGTTGAATCACTATATTGTACACCTAAAACTAATACAACACTCTACCTATACTGGTGTTAAAATTAAACACTTAATTAAAAAGAGATATAGAGTCAGCAGAGTGAAAATTCTGTCACTGCTTGTGTTTTACCTCAGAGCCAAAAGAAGACATGTCTGGGTTTAAGCTACCCATAGCTGGTTCTACGAGGTGAATCCATTGTACATCTCCGTGGAACTTCCAAAAATGATAAAGGATTTTTTTTTTTTAAGTAAAACCATGTTTCTCCTACAAATATAAAATGAACATGTGTCAAATATTTCATTTAATTCATTAATTAATAAGGGAACCACAAAGGAATTAAAATTGGTTCAAAGGAGAATTCGGTGATGATACCAAAAAAATCAGCACATCAAGAATGCTGAAATGGAAGTACTTAATAGCAAAAAACTTGTTTCTTCTACCTGAAGGAATCAGTTGAACATTCACTAGACAGATTGTACATTTCAGTGGATGTGGTATTTCTGTAAGTTAACTTTGATCTCTACAGAGTTGTGAAATATTCTAGTCAAAGACAGTGATAGGCAGAGGTAACTGATGGATGAGCTAAGGCTTTCTCACATTTTCCTTTCATTCATTTCATAAATACTTATTGTATATTCATTCATTTCACAAATACTTATTGAGCATTTACTATAACCCAGGCACTATTCTGTGTACTGGGGATTCAGCAGTGAACAAAACAGACAAAATTCCTTTCCCTGTGGAGCTTACATTGTAGAGTTCATGTTATTTGGAACATGATGAGTTTGAAGTGATAATAGGACAAACAAATAGATCCTCTTAAAAACTTCTGGAGTTGGGGCCCCTGGGTGGCTCAGTCGTTAAGTGTCTGCCTTCGGTTCAAGTCATGGTCCCAGGGTCCTGGGATCAAGCCCCACATTGGGCTCCCTGCTCAGCGGGAAGCCTGCTTCTACCTCTCCCACTCCACCTGCTTGTGTTTCCTCTCTCACTATGTTTCTATCTGTCAAATAAATAAAATCTTAAAAAAAGACCCAAAACCAAACTTCTGGAGTCAATGATTCTAAAAACTAAGAAAGACATAAATTTTAAATACGTGGATGAGCTCCTCTGAGGATCTGAACAGATAATTCTATGTTTATTTTCAGGTTTTGATTAAAATAGATTTTTTCCCTCATTCCTTATTTGTAACATTCTTATATTTTTCATTTAATGACATAATATCAATGGTTCAGGGTTTCTTACTAATAGATCGTAGGCTTATATTTTTAGAAACACATGCTAAAAATGTTTCTGCTTCTTTGCTTTTAATTTTTATCTCTCAGTAGCAAAATAAATCCTTAATGTCTTAAAATGTAAAAAATACCCATTGGTTTTTTTCCCCAAAGGCACTTTAGTTGAATATTGCACATGATTTAAATATGCATTCAGAAGCACAATATACATATAGAGGGAAAAATCAGAATCTGCACTTAGCAATGTACAGGTTTTGACAACCTCTTAGTTCTTCCATTCATAAATAACCACAAATTAGAAACTGCTGGGAGTCCTCTCTATCCACCCCGTCCCCTCCCATAGATAAAGATTCATTTTGTTTCCTTGTGAAAAAGAGACTGAGCATTTTCCCATGTCATTTGAATTCACAGAATGTGAATGGCTTTTTTTTTCCCTGACTATTTGAGCCTGACTGTATTTTCCCTTGAATTATAATTTGGTTAATTATATTTCATGAATAGATATTTAAAAGGCTGGCCTAAATCAGAATCAACAGTGATGGGCTAGGAAAGTTTCTTTATATAGTTGTCTGGTACATTTTAGCAGGTGCTTCCCAAATTCCCATTTCCTTCCCACGTTTCCCATGTTTCTTTTTGGCAGCACTCAGCCAGCTATTTAACAATGTACTGACATTCTGCTTTAACAACCTCGCACCAGCAGGAATTAATGTAAATACAAAGACATTTTAAAAATGCTTACTGGTCCTTTAAAACATAATTGGCTGCCTTCCTTATTTTTGTAATTTATACAGTGTATTTAAAATTTTTAGAATGAATACCCAAGACATTTTGAATAAGAGTATTTTGGACTTTAAATAAATATCAACAATATAGCTGTGAGGGAGGAATAATAAAAATATTGACATTCAGTTTTAAAATCTGACTTTAAGCATGCTGAAGTACTTAGGAGTAAAATGCATTAATCATTTACACATTGCACACATCAACAGTGTTAATGATCATTGAATTAGTTTGTGGATATATGGGAATTCATTGTCCTATTATACAGTTTTCTGTAATTTTGAGATTTTTCATAATAAAATGGTGGAACAAAACTGTTAGACATAATAATCTATATGAAATAATTTATTCCCTTTGAAATCCTAGGAAGGTAAGAATGCACGTTCATAACACCAACAAAATTACAAGGATTTACAATGTAATTGGAACGATCAGAGGATCTGTGGAACCTGGTGAGTCTGAGTGTTTTTAAACACTTCATTTTTACAAAGATTAGAAGAGTAAGAAAAAATAAACTTCAGTCGATAACTGATTCTTTTTTTCTCTGACTGATGTGAAACAACTAATTGTACAACTCTAAGAGAAACCTCTACCTTACAGTGTTGATTTTTTTTTCCCCCTATGGAGGAAACTCAACCAAAAAGGAAGCTTAATTTAAAAACCTAAATCACAACTACTTGTAATGTATTGAAAGTTGTAGTTCTTTTGAACACCTTATCTTCCAGACAGGTATGTTGTTCTAGGAGGTCATCGGGACTCCTGGGTGTTTGGAGCTATTGACCCAACCAGTGGGGCTGCTGTTTTGCAAGAAATTGTCCAGAGTTTTGGAAAACTGATGAGCGGAGGTAAATAATGTTTTCTTAGTAGGTGATGACAAAAAGTGACTCACTTAATTGTCATCTATTTTTAGGCAGGCGTACCTAATTAATGTATGTTAACAATGATTGCAGGCTGGAGACCTAGAAGAACTATCATTTTTGCCAGCTGGGACGCAGAAGAATTTGGTCTGCTGGGGTCCACAGAATGGGCTGAGGTAAATATGACCAGAGGTTCTTGTTATTTTCTTGGTCAACAGGGAAACAAATACATGTATCTCAGGATGAGCACATATAGATTCCATTAGCTAAAATGGTTTTAATTTGGAGAAAGACTCAAGAATTTAAGAAATAGAGTTTGTTTTTACTTTCACATTAGTTTGGCAAAGCAGAATAACTTCTTAATTACTGGGCCAAAACCAGGTTTATTCTTGTTAAAACATTTTGGTTTCCATTTGATTTGTTTTGTGAATAAGTAAAATTTGTAAGCGCAGAGAATAATCAAAACTAGCAAGCTTTTCTGACAAGAGGGTTGGCCTATGTAAAAATGGATACAGATCCTTGGCATTAATTTTCAAGTTTTTGAAGTTTCCTTGGAGTTCTATTTAAGAAAACCTATGATGTTCTTACCTAAGAAAACCTAAGGTAACTGTACTTTGATTATAACTTTACATTTGCAGATTCCATATCAATTGCAGCCATAGGTATATTTTACCATTCTACAAAAGATAAGTGCTTGATTGATGAGTAGAAGATAATTTTGTAAATGGAATTACTTTAGTAAATTGCATGTATAATTTCAGATATTTACTTTTTCTTCAGATATGATTGATTTTCATGTTACACTGGCTCCTAATGCTTTAAGTATCTCTCCTAGGCCCCCTTGTTTCATCTTCTTCCTTTAGCCTCCCTATCGAGTAACTAAGTTCTTTAATGTACAAGGTAAGGACACACATTTTGTAAAGACAGGTGCACTATATAAGCACTTACTCTCCCAGCACAATGTATTTATCTTTCATGAGTTGAGATTTTTAGCATTATTTTAAAGCATGTTATATACTTGTTGTTATTATCTAGTTTTTAAAATACTTTCCCCCTGACTCATTTCCTCTTACGTTACTTTAAATGATCATGTGAATGAAATAAGTATGGGAGTAAAATCACACACACTTACTTGTCTCTGTCACTTATGCTTATATTCAATTGACATTGCAAAGTTTTATTATCACATTGGTAATTATGAATATGCATTTTGGAAGTAGACTGTTTAGATGAATCAAATTTCCTTTACTTTTAGAAATGTAAATTCTTGTGAATACGTGTATATATAAATACATGTCTCTGTTTCTCTAATTTTAGCAGCTTAAAGAACAAAAAATCTAAGATATAAAGTAATAAATATACTATGCATTAATTCAAATAAATCTGGGTTAGGGACAGTTTCAACATTTTCCAATTCTTGAGCATATTCAGCAGCATATTTTCTTTAAATATAGTTAAGGAATCTTCTTTATTTCTACTAAAAATGTGTGGTAATGGAAACTCTGACTCTGTATGTATCTATAACAGAGACATCTACCATCTGGCCACTGTAGGCAAGTGAAGATAGGCAATAGTTCTCATTTGTGCCATAACCACTCACAGCTTTAATTTTTTATTGTAATCTTTTTAAAATTTAAGTATAGTTGACAGACAGTATTATATTAGGTGTACAAATTGTGGATTGACAATTTTATACATTATGCAATGCTCACCACAATAAGTGTAGTTACCGTCTATCATCATATAAAGTTATTATATTATTGACTGTGCTGTACTTTGCATCTTCCTGACTTATTATTTATAACTGTAAGTTTGTACTTATTAATCCCTTCACCTATTTTGCCCATCTTCCCACTCCCCTCCCTTCTGGCAACCACCAGGTCTCTGTATTAGCTTTTGTTTATTTGTTCATTTGTTTTTTTCTTAGATTCCACATAGAAGTAAAATAATGTGGTATTTGTCTTTCTCTGTCTGACTTAATTCAGTTAGCATAATAACCCTCTAGGTTCATCTGTGTTGTCACAGATGGCAAAATTTCAGTCTTTTTTATGGCTGAGTCATATTCCAGTGTGTACACACACACACACACACAGACACACACACACACACGCACCCCACATCTTCTTTATTCATCCATTGATGAACACATTAGATTACTTCCATATCTTGGCTATTGTAAATAATGATATAAATATAGGGGTTGCATGTATCTTTTTGAATTAGTGTTTTCACATTCTTTGGGTAAATACCCAGGAGAGGAATTGCTGGATCATATGGTAGTTCTAATTTTAGTTTTTCAAGAAATCTACATACTGTTTTCTCTGATGGCCGCATCAATTTACATTCCCACCAACAGTGTATGAGGGCTCCCTTTTATCCACATCCTCATCAACACTTGTTATTTATTTTTTGATACTAGCCATTCTGATAGGTATGAAATGATACCTCATTGTGGTTTTGATTTGCATTTCTCTGAGTAGTGATGTTGAGCATCTTTTTATGTGTCTGTTGGCCATCTGTATATCATCTTTGAAAAAAATGTCTCTTCAGGTCCTCTGCCCATTTTTTAAGTGGATTATTAGGGATCTTTTTGGTTTTGAGTTGTATCAGTTCATTATATATTTTGGATATTAATTATCAGTACATCATTTGTAAATACCTTCTGTCATTCAGTAGGTTGCCTTTTTGGTTTGTTGTGTTTTGTTTTGTTTTGTTGTTTTTCGCTGTGCAAAAGCTTTCTATTTTGATGTAGTCTCAGTTGTTTATTTTTGCCTTTGTTTCCCTTGCCTGAGGAGATAGATCCAGAAAAATATTACTAAGCCTGATGTCCAAGACATTACTGCTTATGTTTTCTTTTAGGAGTGTTATGGTTTCAGGTCTTACATTTAGGTCTTTAATACATTTTGAGTTTATTTTTGTGTCCGATGTAAGAAAGTGATCCACTTTCATTCTTTGGCATTCATCTGCCCAGTTTCCCCAGCACCATTTATTGAAGAGACTGTCTTTTCCCCATTGCATGTTCTTGCCTCCTTTGTCATAGATTAATTGCCATAAGTGGGTTTTTTTCTGGCTCTCTATTCGGGTCCATTGATCAATGTGACTCATTTTTGTGCCAGTACCATACTGTTTTGATTAATATAGCTTCTTACTATAGTTTGAAATGTGGGATTATGATGTCTCCAGCTTTGTTATCTTAAGATTACCTTGTTTTTTTTATGGTCCGTTGTAGTTCCATACAAATATTAGGATTATTTGTTCTAGTTCCCTAGTGAAAAATACTGTTACTGGTATTTTGATAGGGATTGCAGTGAATCCATAGATGGCTTTGGGTACTATGGATATTTAAAAATATTAATCCATTCTACAGCATGGTGCATCTTTCCATTTGGTGGTGTTATCTTCAGTTTCCTCCAACGATGTTTTGTACTTTTAGAGTACAGGTCTTTCACCTCCTAGGTTAAATTTATTCCTAGGTATTTTATTCTTTTTTGTGCAATTATAAATGGGATTCTTTTCTTAAAATCTCTTTCTGCTACTTTGTTATTAGCATATAGAATCAACATATTTCTGTATGTTAATTTTGCATCTAGCAACTTTATCATTTATTACTTCTCTTAGTGTTTTGGTGGAGTCTCTAGGGTTTTCTATATATAGTATCATGTCATCTACAAGTAGTGACAGTTTTACTTTTTCCTTACCAATTTGGATGCCTTTTCTTTTTCTTGTCTGACTGCTACAGCTAGGACTTTCAATACAATGTTGAAAAAGGTGGCAAGATGAACATCCTTGTCTTGTTGCTGATCTTAAGATCCTTACACCCCTGGAATAAATCCCACTTGATCATGATAAATGGTCCTTTTAATGTATTGTTGGATTTGGTTTCCTCATATTCTGTTGAGAATTTCTGAGTCTGTGTTCATCAGGGATATTAGCCTGTAATTTTCATTTTCTTTTTTTGAGTGTCCTATAATTTTCATTTTCTCTTTCTTTCTTTTTTTTTTTTTTTTTTTGAGTGTCTTTATCTGGTTTTGGTATCAGGGTAATGCTGGCCTCATAGAATGAATTGGAAGTTTTATTTCCTCTTCTATTTTTTGGAATAGTTTGAGAAAGAGAGGTATTAACTCTTCATAAATGTTTGGTAAAAGTCATCTGTGAAGCCACTGGGCCTGGACTTCTGTTTGTTGGGGGTTTTTTGGTTATGGGTCCAATTTTGACACAAGTAATTGGTCTGCTCAGATTTTCTATTTCTTCCTAATTCAGTTTTAGAAGATGTACATTTCTAGAATTTTGTTTCTTCTAGGTTGTCCAGTTTGTTGGTGTATAATTTTTTTTTATTGTAACATATAATTTATTATTTGTTTCAGGGGTACAGGTCTGTGATTCATCAGTCTTACACAATATACAGCGCTCACCACAACACATACCCTCCCCAGTGTCCATCACCCAGCCACCTTATCCTTCCCACCCCCCCTCCACTCCAGCAACCCTCCATTTGTTTCCTGAGATTAAGAGTCTCTTGTGGTTTGTCTCCCTCTCTCGTTTCATCTTGTTTCATTTTTCCCTCCCTTGCCCTATGATCCTCTGCCTTGTTTCTCAAATTCCACATATCAGTGAGATCATATAATTCTTCCTCTGATTTGACTTATTTTGCTTAGCACAATACCCTCTAGTTCCATCCACGTCATTGCAAATGGCAAGATTTCATTTCTCTGATGGCTGCATAATATTCCATTGTATATATATACACCACATCTTCTTTATCCATTCATCTGTCGATGGATATCTGGACTCTTTCCACAGTTTGGCTATTGTGGACATTGCTTCTATAAACATTGGGGTGCAGGTGCCCCTTCTCATGACTACATTTGTATCTTTGGGGTAAATACCCAGTAATGCAGTTGCTGGGTCATAGGGTAGCTCTGTTTTCAACTTTCTGAGGAAACTGCATACTATTTTCCAGAGTGGCTGCACCAGCTTGCATTCTTCTAGCTTGTCCAGTTTGTTGGTGTATAATTTTTTATAATAGTCTTTTATAATCTTTTGTATTTCTGTGGTGTTAGTTTTAACTTCTTTTTTTTTATGATTTTACTTGAGTCTTCTTTTTTGTGATGAATCTGGTTACTGGTTTATTAATTTTATCTTTTCAAAGAACCAGCTCTTAGTTTCATTGATATTTTCTCTAAGTTTCTATTCTATTTATTTCTACTCTGATCTTTATTATTATTTCTTTCCTTTTACTAATTATGGGTTTTGGTTGTTCTTTTCCTAGTTCCTTTAAGTGTAAGGTTAGATTGTTTCAGATTTTTCTTGTTTAGTGAGGTAGGCCATAATGTATTGCTATAAACTTTCTTCTTAGGACTGCTTTTGCTATGTCCCAAAGAATTAAATTATTTCCATTTTCATTTGTCTCCAGGTATTTTTTTATTTCCACTTTATTTCATGGACTCTTTGGTTGTATGGTAGCATATTGTTTTAACCTCAACATATTTGTGTTTTTGCCAGTTCTTGTCATTGATTTCTAATTTTATACCATTGTGGTTAGAAAAGATGCTTATAAAACGAGTTTGAAAGTTTTCCTCCCATTTCTATTTTTTGGAACAGTTTCAGAAGAATAGGTATTAATTTTTCTTTAAATGTTTGATAGAATTGCCCTGGAAAGCCATCTGGCCCTGGGCTTTTGTTTGTTGGGAGATTTTTGATGACTGCTTCAATTTCCTTAGTGGTTATGGGTCTGTTCAGGCTTTCTATTTCTTCCTGCTTCAGTTTTGGTAGTTGTTACATCTCTAGGAATGCATCCATTTCTTCCAGGTTATCTAATTTGCTGGCATAGAGTTGCTCATAATATGTTCTTATAATTGTTTGTATTTCTTTGGTGTTGGTTGTGATCTCTCCTCTTTCATTCATGATTTTGTTGATTTGGGTCCTTTCTCTTTTCTTTTTGATAAGTCTGGCCAGGGGTTTATCAATCTTGTTAATTCTTTCAAAGAACCAGTTTCTAGTCTTGTT
>NW_027937341.1:0-220 GCF_054177405.1 Leptonychotes weddellii | reverse complement strand
GAGAGGATCATATAGTTCTTGTTCTTTTTTAATATATTGTATCACATTGATTTGCAGATGTTGAACCAACCTTGCAGCCTAGGAATAAATCCCACTTGGTCGTGGTGAATAATCCTTTTAATGTACTGTTGGATCCTATTGGCTAGTATTTTGGTGAGAATTTTTGCATCCATGTTCATCAGGGATATTGGTCTGTAGTTCTCCTTTTTGATGGGGTCTT
>NW_027937340.1:0-220 GCF_054177405.1 Leptonychotes weddellii | reverse complement strand
TAGGGGCACCTGGGTGGCTCCGTCGTTAAGCGTCTGCCTTCAGCTCAGGTCATGATCTCAGGGTCCTGGGATCGAGCCCCGCATCGGGCTCCCTGCTCAGCTGGGAGTCTGCTTCTCCCTCTCCCTCTCCCCCTGCTTGTGTTCCCTCTTTCGCTGTGTCTCTCTGTCAAATAAATAAATAAAAATTAAAAAAAAAAAAAGAAAACAACCTGTATATATT
>NW_027937339.1:0-220 GCF_054177405.1 Leptonychotes weddellii | reverse complement strand
TGCCAAGGTTCCCAGGCTCCAGCTAGCCCATTTGTAAGCATTGGTGAATAGCCTGGGTGATGAGTGAATGTCATCAAGAGAGGTATGTGTAACCCTTCACGCATACGTGGAACCGTAGTCACCTGAACTCCAAAGCCGTTCAGCTACAGTTTTGACTTTGTAACAAGAAAACATCTTTCTTTCAGTCTTAGTGATGATATCATGCCAAATTTTCTCAAAT
>NW_027937338.1:0-220 GCF_054177405.1 Leptonychotes weddellii | reverse complement strand
CTGTGACCGCGCGTTTCTATGTCTGGCACCCGACCCCGGGTGGAGTCTCCAAACCCAGCAGATCCCTGCGGTGCCCTCCCGCGCCGCTCCTCCCGGGGGAGGAAGGTGAGTCTCCCCGGATCTGCTGCTTGTTGCGTCCCTGCTGGAGGAGCAGTGGCCCGACTGTGCTGCGGATTACGGTTTATGGCAACCCGAGCTGAGAGCCCGCGCCCGGGCTCCG
>NW_027937337.1:0-220 GCF_054177405.1 Leptonychotes weddellii | reverse complement strand
ATTTTCTCCCAAAAGTAAATTCCCTGGCATCAAAGTGCATTGTATATAAAAATCTCTTCGTCCCTTCCTTCCTAGACACCATATCCAGCTATCTGGCCTTTTTTTCTTATTTTTTTCTGGAATCTCTTAAAGCTTTGCCATTTTGGTATCTAATAATTTCTCTAAATGCTTTAAATGTCTCTTCTGATGTGACTAGAAAAAACACTCTTGTGTATATATT
>NW_027937336.1:0-220 GCF_054177405.1 Leptonychotes weddellii | reverse complement strand
TTTCTATTTTAGGTAAATCACATAGTGTGAGCAAACATGACTCTTACACCTTTTTTTCTCATAATTCTTACATTTTATGTTGTTTACATAATTAATTACAAGCAGTTTTTAGAAATTATGGAATGCTTCAGGAATTTGCATGTCATTCTTGCACACGGGCCTCTGTATCATTCTAATTTTAGTATATGTGCTGCCAAGGCGAGCCCCACCTGTCATATTT
>NW_027937335.1:0-220 GCF_054177405.1 Leptonychotes weddellii | reverse complement strand
TATATATATATATATATTGTTCTCTCTTTCAAATTTGAGATACAGTTTCTTCTAACAGACCAAAATATACCCTAAATCTCTAGTGTATGGCTTTGTTCTAGTCTCCTGCCTGATCACATTCTCTCACTTTTTTTTTTTTTAAATCCTCTTCTTTCTTTTTTCAACCAACTTCTTGTCTTATCAATTCCTTTTATAAAATCTTTAATAATTTTCATCTTTA
>NW_027937334.1:0-220 GCF_054177405.1 Leptonychotes weddellii | reverse complement strand
TTTTAATGGCTGCTGTAAAATGTTCAGATGCTCCTCCCAGCATTGGATCATTTGAGAGTTACTTCTGTTAATTGCCTTTTCCCTTGAGAATGGCTCACATTTTCCTGGTTCTTAGTATGTCACATACTTTTGGATCATATCAAGGAAATGAATTTTGTTATAATCTCCAAGAGTATTGATCTTTGTCTTGTTTGATCAGAAAATTCACTCTACTGAATTC
>NW_027937333.1:0-220 GCF_054177405.1 Leptonychotes weddellii | reverse complement strand
TTTATCTTTGTGTATGGTGTTAGGGAAAGCTCGAGTTTCATTCTTCTGTTTATAGCTGTCCAAATTTCCCAACACCATTTACTGAAGGGACTGTCTTTTCCATTGCATATTTTTTCCTGCTTTGTCGAAGATTATTTGACCATAGAGTTGAGGGTCCATATCTGGGCTCTCTATTCTGTTCCATTGGTCTATATGTCTGGTTTTGTGCCAGTACCATGCT
>NW_027937332.1:0-220 GCF_054177405.1 Leptonychotes weddellii | reverse complement strand
TAAAACCCTGTTTGTTTCTCAGAGTCCATAGTCTCTCATTGTTCATCTCTCCCTCTGATTTCCCTCCTTTCATTTTTCCGTTCCTTCTCCTAATGTCCTCCATGCTATTCCTTATGTTCCACAAATAAGCAAAACCATATAATTGACTTTCTCTGCTTGATTTATTTCACTTAGCATAATCTCCTCCAGTCCCATCCATATTGATGTAAAAGTTGGGTAT
>NW_027937331.1:0-1289 GCF_054177405.1 Leptonychotes weddellii | reverse complement strand
TATGTTTGATACTAAAATCCTAATGTTCATTGCTTAGGGAAGAACAGTGAAAATTTTCTTGGTCTTATATGAGAGGGGAAAAAACTGTTCTTCTCTTTTTGCATTTATAGACTTAAGTGCAAAAGAAAATAAAGAAGTTTTAAAGATATTTAGATACTGAGAGTCTTCAAGAGCAGGTTGAATTTGAACTAAGTCTTGAGGAACAAATACATAAATCAACAAATGCACCTCCAAAGACAAAATCTTTGTGTGTATAACATCTATTAATGAGGAGTAGTTTCATCTTGTCTTATACTAGGTTGTTTGTCTAATTTGGAACAGCAGCTGAGATGTCTGGACATTAATATCTGTGAGCCTGAGCTCCCATGCTGGGACGCTTACAAAGCCCCCTTGTAACCCTTCCAATAAAGCAATCTCTGTTTCTGTTACCAATGCTATTTGTTGAAGGTACACCCTTGTCCAGTTTCCATTTTCATTGACATGCACCATAGACACCCCCAAAAATGTGTAGTTTGTGACCTCTGTATCTAGTTATGCTGAACATAGGTAATAAATTTAATCTATTTTAACTTTTTTTTATAGCTTTTTCTATCTCTCATTCTCTGTGTGTATGTATGTCTGTCTCATCTTTCTCTCTCTCTCCCTCCCTTCCTCTCCCACTGAAGCTAACATTGTCACAAATGTTACATAATATGTATCAATTTTATTTGAGTTCTAGTGATTTGAGAATTAACCAACTTTTTATAGCTAAATGTCCATTACAAAGCTTAATGTTATGGGACTGCAGGATGTTGAGATTGCTGCTGAGTAGATCAACCTCTCACCAGGCAAGCACCACAGTGTGCTAAGGCTTGCAAGTCTTGGAAAATAATGGAGGTTGTTACAGAATAGTGCTCTAAGGTCTGAGAGGTAAGGACACACCTGACTGAGAAGGCAATGATCTATAGGCATATATTAGGACAATACTGCTTGGGCCTTTGAGGCTTCTTAACTATACAGAACACTATACCTAGTCCACATCTTTTTAAATGCTTGATTACATGATTACCCAATAGCCAATTAGACCTAGTGGGAGAATTCATATATATGTATTAATATTCTCATACTTCTCTTAATTAAAAAAAAGTCCCAAGGAATTAAATAATGATAAGACTAGAGAAATGCAGAAACACAAACTGGAAAGGTCTTAACAGAGTCAATGCTGACATTGTCTGTGTTTTAATCTTTTGCAAATAGGAAAATAACAAGTTTGAAGATGTAAACTATTTTAATAACTCTTTGAATTATAA
>NW_027937330.1:0-220 GCF_054177405.1 Leptonychotes weddellii | reverse complement strand
GGTTCCATTGCTATTTTCTGATTTGTTGCTAATTTATCATTTCCATCTCCAAATAATGGTATGTTATTGCTTCTTTGTTTTAATTTTTTATTGTTATGTTAATCCCCTCACTTTACATCATTAGTTTTAGATGTAGTGTTCCATGATTCATTGTTTGTGCATAACACCCAGTGCTCCATGCAGAACGTGCCCTCCTCAATACCCATCACCAGGCTAACCC
>NW_027937329.1:0-220 GCF_054177405.1 Leptonychotes weddellii | reverse complement strand
TTTGCCCATTTTCTAATTTGATTTTTTTTCTACTGAGTTTTCAGTGTTCTTTATATATTCTAGATACTATTCCTTTGTGGGACATGCGATTTATAAATATCTCCTCCCAGTATGTTGCTTGTTTTCATCTTCTTCACTTAGACTTTCACAAAAGATAAATTTTTAGCTTTGATGAGGTTTAATTGATCTTTTTTTTTTTCTTTCTAGACTGTGCTTTTGG
>NW_027937328.1:0-220 GCF_054177405.1 Leptonychotes weddellii | reverse complement strand
GTGTTTCCACCATATGTGTAGATTGAGCTCTTTAAGGATTTCTCAGAGAACAAGTGATCACTTGCTACAGGCAAGGCTCTGTGAGGTGCAGGCACAGATAGGCAGTACTCTCTGGGAATTTGCAACCACACTGAAGAGGTAAAAAGCAAATGTGTTATTATTTTTTTCAATCTGAGTGTAATGCAAAATGAACTGTAGCACAAATAAGTGCTGGAGACAC
>NW_027937327.1:0-220 GCF_054177405.1 Leptonychotes weddellii | reverse complement strand
GCCCAGGGCCAGGAAGAGCAGAGTTGCCAGGTTACAAGTTAATTTAGGAAATATATCCTTAAAGATGTACTAAAGTGGAATGCAGGATGGAGATATGACTTGGGACCCAGTCATACATTCTCAGGAACCACGGAGTAAGGGAAAACTGCATCCTCTACCCCTGCTCCATCCTGATTTCCAGTCTGAGGTGTGTGTGTGTTTCACCTAGAAATGGATTCAG
>NW_027937326.1:0-220 GCF_054177405.1 Leptonychotes weddellii | reverse complement strand
TTGTTTTTCAGAGTCCATCGTCTCTCATGGTTCGTCTCCCGCTCCAATTTCCCCCCCTTCATTCTTCCCCTCCTGCTATCTTCTTCTTCATCTTTTTTTTTTAAACATATAATGTATTATTTGTTTCAGAGGTACAGATCTGTGATTCAACAGTCTTACACAATTCACAGCGCTCACCATAGCACATACCCTCCCCAATGTCTATCACCCAGCCATCCCC
>NW_027937325.1:0-220 GCF_054177405.1 Leptonychotes weddellii | reverse complement strand
GAAGTACCGTAGAGTTCGGTCTGCTTTCTGAGGGCAAGCGGTCATCTGAACTGAACCACAAAGTCAAACCTTTTTTGATCCATGACAGTTTTCTTAGGAGTGAAAAAGAGCTCCAACCTAAAAACAATGAAAGCAAAACCAAGGGGGCAAGTGGATAAAGGACAGAAGTGGACCATGTTTAGAGGACTGAAAATAAAAATGAAAGAGTTTTAAAAAATAT
>NW_027937324.1:0-220 GCF_054177405.1 Leptonychotes weddellii | reverse complement strand
GTTGTAGGTGGAAATTCATACAAAGAACTTAGGTTGCAAGTTTCCTCTGTGTGAAGTAAATAGGTTCAAAGTTACTTCCTTTTTCTCACAGTTTTGAAATCAGGACATTGCTAGGGAATTATGCATACGTTAATGGTATTGGAGTAAAATGGTTTGCTTTTAGAAATACTAAGAAAAGGGGCGCCTGGGTGGCTCAGTCGTTAAGCGTCTGCCTTCGGCT
>NW_027937323.1:0-220 GCF_054177405.1 Leptonychotes weddellii | reverse complement strand
GCCTGGGTGGCTCAGATGGTTGGGCGTCATGGTCCCAGGGTCCTGGGATCGAGTCCCACGTCGGGCTCCCTGCTCCTTGGGAGACTGCTTCTCTCTCTCTCTCTCTCCCCCTCTCTGTCTCTCATGAATAAATAAAATCTTTAAAAAAATAAAAGAGGGGCGCCTGGGTGGCTCAGACGGTTGGGCGTCTGCCTTCGGCTCAGGTCATGATCCCAGGGTC
>NW_027937322.1:0-220 GCF_054177405.1 Leptonychotes weddellii | reverse complement strand
TTTTTTTAAATAAGCCAAGGTAAGAGGCACATGAACAGAGTCTCAGAGGTTCCCAACTCAGAGCTTCTAGTAGTCCTTTCCCTTTTGGGTGTGGGGAGTATTAATGCCTCCTGAAACACAACAATATTGTAACAACACAATACACATCGCCAACCACAGAGCTTTATCACATAAACAAGGATGACCATCCACGTGGCTGATCTTTTAGTCCACAGTCCCT
>NW_027937321.1:0-220 GCF_054177405.1 Leptonychotes weddellii | reverse complement strand
GGTGTACTTAGAGCAGAGGGATTGATCTAACACACTAATGGTGGTGGTGGTTTGAGAAGAGCTGTTGTGGTGGGAGGAGAGATGGTGGAAAGTGATTCCCCTGAAACCGTGAGGGCCTCAGAGAGAGGTGAGTGTCTTAGAGAAGAGGAGGTAGGCTATGTCGACTGGTGGTGCTGGTGATGGTGGAGACTAAGATTGAGGAAACGTGACTGAGATTGAT
>NW_027937320.1:0-1289 GCF_054177405.1 Leptonychotes weddellii | reverse complement strand
GGTTGCTTTGGAACTGGATGTATGTTTTCTTTTTTTTTTTTTTTAAAGATTTTATTTATTTATTTGAGAGAGAGAGAGAGAATGAGAGAGAGCACATGAGAGGGGGGAGGGTCAGAGGGAGAAGCAGACTCCCTGCCGAGCAGGGAGCCCGATGCGGGACTCGATCCAGGAACTCCAGGATCATGACCTGAGCCGAAGGCAGTCGCTTAACCAACTGAGCCACCCAAGCGCCCTGGATGTATGTTTTCAAAATTTAAAAAGACCAATGTTGAAAACACTTTTCAGGAGGAGGTTCACTTCCATCGTGTTTCTTTGACTGTTTAGATGGGGCTGATCTTCGAACTCCCCCTGGGAATGAAGGTCTCCCGTTATTCTTCTTCTCATTTCCCAAACGAGGGAGCACAGCCTCTGCCCCGGGTCCCTGGGGCGCATCAGCTAGCTCATGCCTGCTCCCGTTCCTCAAAGGGGGCCTTTCTTTCCCTCCCACCGGTGAGGGGAGATACTGAGACTCTTTGCAGACCTGTCTCCTGGTGAAGGGCAGGCTGGATGCAGGCTTCACAAAGCCCTAAGTACCTGCTGTATACACAGCCTCTTTGGGGGAAGATGCTCTGCAGCGGGGACCCTGGGTCCCCGCTCGAGAGAAAACCCAGGGAATGGTCTCGTGGCAGGTGATGCTTCCTGCTTCAGAGGACTGCCTCACCTTGGACCTGAGAGAGGTCTAGCCAGTGTTGGCTCGTTTCAGGGGGACAATGCCATTCCCTGCCTTGATTTTCAGAGTTCCCTCTGGTGGGCATCAGGGCATTCGCACTTTACGGCTGAAGTTAGCAAATTTTACAAGTGGAGATCAGAGGCCTGCGTTCTGGTTGTGTGTCCTGCCAGGCTGGGGCCGGAGGACAGACAGCCACAGGCTCTTACTGGCGGGGGAAGGTGTGGGGAGGTGCCGACTCCTCCTGGGGGTGGGAGGGGCGGCATCTCAGCAAAGGGCTTGAATCCCGGCTCTGCCGTCAATTAGCTAAGTTTCCTTACCTATCAGCCTTGGTTTCCTCATCTGGAAGAGAGGGATTCCAAATACCTCCCAGAATTGAAAGAAGACTCCATTCTTGAGGTCAAGCATGTAGGGTGCCCCAAGGGATGACTATTAATAATAATGCTCAGAAGACAAGTCATGAACTTGTAGGTGGGGAAGGGCTGTGTGCGAGGCAGTCGGGGACGTGAGGGCATGAGAGAGAGCAGAGTGATGTCACAGGTGTTGTGGTATCTGGAGCTAACCTGCCACTGACCGGCTGGAT
>NW_027937319.1:0-220 GCF_054177405.1 Leptonychotes weddellii | reverse complement strand
GAAGATATGTACAGATACGTCCAGTGCTATGTATAATATAAAAAAGGAAACAATTTTTTCTTTTTAGTAACTATTTGCTTAAATTTTTTTAAGATTTTATTTCTCGGGGGCGCCCGGGTGGCTCAGTTGGTTAAGCGACTGCCTTCGGCTCAGGTCATGATCCTGGAGTCCCGGGATCGAGTCCCGCATCGGGCTCCCTGCTCAGCAAGGGTCTGCTTCT
>NW_027937318.1:0-220 GCF_054177405.1 Leptonychotes weddellii | reverse complement strand
GTGTGCACTATACTATCATTGTGTTAAGTGTGTGTGTGTTTTGGGGGGGCACATGTGTTATATGTATATATATTCATAAATGCATAAAACATCTTTGGAAGGAAACACAAGAAACTATAAAATTGTCACGGGGGAGTGGATTTGTCAGATTCATATTCAGGAATGGGAAGGAGACTGACTTTTCACAGTACCCTGTTGTGTTGTTGTTGTTGTTGTTGTT
>NW_027937317.1:0-220 GCF_054177405.1 Leptonychotes weddellii | reverse complement strand
CCTCTCCTATTTCTGATGGCATTCTTGATGGCTTTCTATTCTAAGGTGTCTCCAATTATCTCAATGGATTTCAGAAAATTATTTTTAAAAAATGCAAAACACACTGATTTTTAAGGGAAAAAAGCAGTGGAACAAATGCTTACTCAGTGACTTCATAAGGAGGGTGTATCCTAGGCTAGCCTCATGCCATCCCTTAAGAAAAGATGGTTTTATCCCCCTT
>NW_027937316.1:0-220 GCF_054177405.1 Leptonychotes weddellii | reverse complement strand
GAGAGACGTGTCTTGTTAGAGAGCAGTGAAACAGCAGGTTTAATTTCCTCTGTTGTATCTTGGGGTGGATGATCCATTGAGGCTTGGGAGAGAAATATCAGGATATTACAGTTTATTGGTTGCTTCCTGTCCTCAGTAGGGTAGCTCAGGCAAGACATAAGTTTTGTTCCAGGCTGGCCTATCTGAAAGGTGAATGGAACCAGCAAGGTGGATGTACAGT
>NW_027937315.1:0-220 GCF_054177405.1 Leptonychotes weddellii | reverse complement strand
GCAGGAGAGACGTGTCTTGTTAGCAGTGAAACAGCAGGTTTAATTTCCTCTGTTGTATCTTGGGGTGGATGATCCATTGAGGCTTGGGAGAGAAATATCAGGATATTACAGTTTATTGGTTGCTTCCTGTCCTCAGTAGGGTAGCTCAGGCAAGACATAAGTTTTGTTCCAGGCTGGCCTATCTGAAAGGTGAATGGAACCAGCAAGGTGGATGTACAGT
>NW_027937314.1:0-220 GCF_054177405.1 Leptonychotes weddellii | reverse complement strand
TAACAAGAGGCCTGACCCCTCCCTGAGCCCCGGGAGCTGCATGCCAGGGGGTGGGGGTGGGGTGGTGGAGCCCTGGGTGGGACCGGCGATAGCCTCGGCCATTACCTGGAGCTGCACTCCCCTGATTGTGCCTACTTGGCTGAGGCATCTGCCCTCGAGAAACGGCTGTGACTTGATGGCTGAGGGCTGATAAGGGGGGGCCCCCCCCACGAGGCTCCGG
>NW_027937313.1:0-220 GCF_054177405.1 Leptonychotes weddellii | reverse complement strand
TGTGGAACAGCTCTTGTTACCGGTGATGACAAGGTCCAGGGAATAGCTGTGTGGGCTGGGAGAGGTCTGGCCCCAAGAGCCGTGGGTGTGAGGAGGGGCACCCTGTGAATTTCAGTCACCGAGTCAAGACAGGTAGTGATGGAGAGAGGAAGCTCCAGGCCAGGGGCGCACCGCCCCGAGGGTGTGGGGGAAACCCCAGAACAGGCTGACATGAATTTCA
>NW_027937312.1:0-220 GCF_054177405.1 Leptonychotes weddellii | reverse complement strand
ATATCAGACCCTACTATCTCCGGAAGCTTTTACTAGTGTCAGTTTCTGTGATGCATACTCATGTTTGTAATTTATAAGCCTGTGGCCTCTTGAGAAACTGCTAGAAAGGTGCGAAGGAGTGATGAGGTGAAAGCAGAGCTTTGCAAACAAGACCAAGAAGGAATTCCCAGTCAGATCAAGGCAGCTGTGAGTGTGTTCCTGTTTCTATTTCCAAGATCTT
>NW_027937311.1:0-220 GCF_054177405.1 Leptonychotes weddellii | reverse complement strand
TCATACCGCCTACTCACTAGCGTGCTGTTGTGACGCTAAAAGTGATTTCCTCCAAGTAGAGACTGGAGCGCAGTAACTGTCTGGTGCTTCACAACTGCTCTGTAGGTGTTCAGGTATCGACGGTCTACAGAATGAGCTGGACACCTGGTAGTGGGTGAAGCCAGACACGGGACTTGGATGGCTCCACTGCATGGGCGACAGAAGCTCACTCTTTATCCTG
>NW_027937310.1:0-220 GCF_054177405.1 Leptonychotes weddellii | reverse complement strand
GAGAGAATGTAAAGTAATGGTCATAAAGATACTTAGTGGATGTGAGAAAAGAGTGGAGGATCTCAGTAAGACCTTCACCAAAAAGATAGAAAATATAAAAGAACCAATCAGAGATGAAGAACTCAATAACTGAAATTAAAAATACACTAGAGGGAATCAATAGTAGAGTAGAGGAAGCAGAAGAATGGATCAGTGAGCAGGAAGACAGAGTGATGGAAAG
>NW_027937309.1:0-1289 GCF_054177405.1 Leptonychotes weddellii | reverse complement strand
GCCTTCGGCTCAGGTCATGATCCTGGAGTCCCGGGATCGAGTCCCGCATCGGGCTCCCTGCTCGGCAGGGAGTCTGCTTCTCCCTCTCCTGCTCCCCCCTCTTGTGCTCTTTCTCTCTCTCACTCTCTCTCTCAAATAAATAAATAAAATCTTTAAAAAAAAAAAAAAAAGATTCAACACTATTCTTAAACGTACAAAATGATAATGCTTGCCACATATTTTCATAATTGTATTTGTGTTATTTATGCTGAGATAAGAATTATTGAACTGTTTTGGTAGATGGTATGTCTTTAAATCTATGCTTAGATATCTGATATTACCATTATTTTCCCGAAGTACAGCATTGGTTGATAGGGAGGTGTAGCCCTTCTCAAAGGTTATAGTGTCAAGCATGATGGGCAACAGAGTAAGTAATTTTGTGCAAAAAAGAAAACATAAATCAAATTATTCCTAGCCCGTGATTTGTTCTGTCCTTCATTTGAAATTTCCTTTCTCATGTGGATTTGAGCCAGCCCATAATGTTATTTTAATTTAGTTTTTTGTATGTAATTCATGCCCCCATCAGGTGAATGTACTTGTCGTGATTGAATTCAATAGATGGTAATGACCTTTTATCTTTATTGCTGAGCTCTAGATCACGGGAGGCAGAGGGGGCTCGAGCTGCTCCAGACTGGGAACGGACTCTCATTGAGGCTTCATCAATCTTTAATGACAGCGTTATTATCATTGTGGAATGCCTTCTTCCATTTGCCTTTCCCCTTTTAGAGCCATTCCCTGGTGCTGGGGTGGGTAGGGTAAGGAAATGGTGATCCCTGGGTTTCCTACTGCAAAACAGGTGCAGTGCTGAACCTCGTCCCCTGAGGGCGCTCGACCGGGACTCCTGCTCACGGGCAGCCACCAGCCAGCTCCCAGGCAGACGGGTCAGGGGGATGGGGTGAAGGCGCGGAAGCCAGGTGCAGCCAGTCCTGTGGCCGCTCACAGAATGGTGGCGGAAGCAGACAACAGGTCTGAAAACAAACAAACATAACGACAGTATTTCTTAGATTTGTTCAGAGAGGGCATCTGGCTCATTTTGATCTTTCTAAATCTAATTTTTGGTAAAACATGCAGACTACACAAAGTAACTAATAATAATAAGTGTGCGGTTACTTATATAATCATGCCCACGTGTTTATATAGATATGCATACATTTGCATATTTATGGCTGTAATAAACTGACTTTTTTTTAAGAGCAAACTCGAGATGGGGGGGGAGGGGCAGAGGGAGAGAGAATCCCAAGCAGACTCCC
>NW_027937308.1:0-220 GCF_054177405.1 Leptonychotes weddellii | reverse complement strand
TCATACAGGTGGACCCATACGGTTCATATTTGTGTTTGGTGTTCAAGGTCAACCCTATTCTGAGCTCTGCCATCTCGAGGGTTACTACCTTGTCAGCCTCATGCCCAAAGCTTCTCTACATGTGCCCCGTTCACTTTTTCCTTCTGCCCCTTGCAGAGAACCCCTCCCCCTGCCTCTGCTTCTGCAACTTCTCCTTGAAACCCTTCCGCTCTCCTCACTG
>NW_027937307.1:0-220 GCF_054177405.1 Leptonychotes weddellii | reverse complement strand
CACATCTTCTTTATCCATTCATCTGTTGAAGGGCATCTCAGCTCTTTCCACAGTTTGGCTATTGTGGACATTGCTGCTATGAACTTTGGGGTGCATGTGCCCCTTCTTTTCACTACATCTGTATCTTTGGGGTAAATACCTAGCAGTGCAATTGCTGGGTCATAGGGTAGCTCTATTTTTAACTTTTTGAGGAACCTCCACACTATTTTCCAAAGTGTCT
>NW_027937306.1:0-220 GCF_054177405.1 Leptonychotes weddellii | reverse complement strand
AAGAAAACCCTCCCAAGTGCCCTCGAGAAAAATTCTATTTTCTTTTTCTGTAGTAGGATCTCTTAATTCTTTCGGTTATGTCAAATAGTTTATAAGCAATTTAAGAGGTTGTCGATTTTAACTTTTAGTACATCTTTAAAATCCTGCTGATTTCTTATACACAGCAGAGTTTTGTTCTGTTTCGCTCTGTTATGTGTTACGATCTATGTGTAATTTTTTT
>NW_027937305.1:0-220 GCF_054177405.1 Leptonychotes weddellii | reverse complement strand
AGTTAGATTTTTTCAATTATCACAATTAGTATTTTGTAATTATTTTCTAGAACTTTTATATTCCTTAATTTTTTAAAAATAAACTTTAATTTTCAGAGCAGCTTTAGGTTCACAGAAAAATTGAGAGCAGAAAGTAGAATTCCCATTTACGTCCTCCACACACATCCCCAACACACAACCTCCCTCATTATCAACATCCACACACCAGAGTGGTAAATTT
>NW_027937304.1:0-220 GCF_054177405.1 Leptonychotes weddellii | reverse complement strand
TATGGGGATTAACATAAGAATAAAAAAAAAATTGAAAAAAAAAAAAAAGAATGCTGTCATAAGAAAGGGCAAGAGGTGTGGAACAGGTATATCTGTAGAAGGTCTGAGAAAGCCTCAGAATCCCCAGCAGGACTGACAGAGATATTTCTTCCTGGAAGGCAGTTACTAAAGATTGAAGGAGGTGACTGCAACTTTAAATGTAAAGACAGCAATGCAAAAC
>NW_027937303.1:0-220 GCF_054177405.1 Leptonychotes weddellii | reverse complement strand
GCTAAAAAAACCCCACAGTCTAGGCTCCACTGGAGCCAAGACCACCTTGGAATGTAGCTTCAGTTCTGGCCATAGGCCCTGGAGGCCGCGGCACATCCCCTGGGGAGGAGAGGTCCAGGAGGGTGAGGGTCTGCACAAATGGGAGAGGGCATGAGGTGGGGCAGGGGAGGGATTTGGGCTGGAGATTTAACGCAGAGCTATTCTCAAAATGTGGAGGCTG
>NW_027937302.1:0-220 GCF_054177405.1 Leptonychotes weddellii | reverse complement strand
TTTCTTTTTTGAGTTCAGCTTATTCATCGAATAGCTTATCAGCTACAAGAAGCAGCAATCACCACATGCTATTAAAGTTCTTTTTCCTATCCTCTTGTCTTAGGGCTAATGTTTATAAGTACTTCTTTCAACTTAGTCCAAATCACAGTTCTACATTAGATAACATTATCCTTTCAGTCTCCAGTAACTGTTGTTTCACTGCTTCCTTTCTGCCCCTTAA
>NW_027937301.1:0-220 GCF_054177405.1 Leptonychotes weddellii | reverse complement strand
ATGATCTAGGAAATGAGGATAAGGCTGAAATTTTATCAAAAAATCATTATGAGACTATTACATAAAAACAGAGATTGATTTGAAAAGCTTGCTATTATAGTTCAAGGACAGTACTTTCTCAACACCATCAGCTTTTAAATTACTTCTCTGGCCACTATTCTGTATATTTGCAATACTGAATACCAGCCCATTTTTATTTTTTTTATTTTATTTTATTTTT
>NW_027937300.1:0-220 GCF_054177405.1 Leptonychotes weddellii | reverse complement strand
GACAGACCTGTGGAAATTTCTTCCATGTCACAGGATGTGATGGACACTCCTGACCTCTCAGCAACCTTAGACATAGCTAAACACTTACTCTACTTTAAAAGACTCGATTCCCTTGACTCCATGCCATTGCCATGGCTTTGTTTCTACCTCTCTGTCTCCTTTTTTTTTATTAGACTTTTATCTCTACGAGTCCTGATGGGTTCACCCCAGTCCTTCTTTT
>NW_027937299.1:0-220 GCF_054177405.1 Leptonychotes weddellii | reverse complement strand
AACATATCTATAAAATGAATCTGTATTTTAAAAAATTCATTCCGGAGGCATTGTGAAGAATGGATATAGGTGGGGAAAGATGTCACTAGAGTTGGGCGATTACTATTGAGTCCATTGCAAAAAAAAAAAAAGAATGATAAGGGCTAATCTAAAGGTATTGATAATACACATGGAAAGAAGAGGTTTTTTTTTTTTTTTTAAAGATTTTATTTATTTATTT
>NW_027937298.1:0-1289 GCF_054177405.1 Leptonychotes weddellii | reverse complement strand
ATTATATATATAACATATATGTATTCTCTTTTGTTTCCTTGCATTTTATTTTATTTGAATTTTGTATATTTTTGATATGTATATATTTTTTTCTTTACTATTTTGGGATCTAGGTTCTTTATTTTAAAGCTTTTATTTTAAAAAATATATATATTTTATTTATTTGTCAGAGAGAGAGAGCACAAGCAGGCAGAGGGAGAAGCAGGCTCATGTTGTACCAGGAGCCCAAGGTGGGACTCAATCCCAAGACCCGGGCATGATGACCTGAGCTGAAGGCAGACACTTAACCTACTGAACCAATCAGATGTCCCAGGATCTGGGTTCTTTTAAGAAACAAGCCAAAATATACCCAGGGTCTAGTTTATTGTTTTGTTCTGTTTTACTCTTTGTCTGATTTTTTTTCCTTATTTTGTTTTGTTTCTATTTTCTTCTAGTTTGTTTTGTCTGTGTTTTTCTGGCATTGTTGTTGTTCTTTTTGTTTTTTCTCTCTCTATCATCTATTCTTTTCTGGACCTAATGATGAGCCAGAGAAGCTCCTCCAAAAAGAAAAAAACAGGAGGCAGTACTCACTGCCAAGGATTTAATCAATATGGATAAAAGGAGGATGTCAGAACTAGAATTCAAAACAATGATTATAAAGATACTAACTAGACTGGGCGCCTGGGTGGCTAAGTTGGTTAAGCGACTGCCTTCGGCTCAGGTCATGATCCCGGAGTCCTGGGATCGAGTCCCACATCGGGCTCCCGGCTCAGCGGGGAGCCTGCTTCTCCTTCTGACCCTATCCCCTCTCATGCTGTTTCTCTCTCTCTCTCTCTCAAATAAATAAATAAATAATTAATTAAAAAAAAAGATACTAACTAGACTTGAAAAAAACAAAGGCAGTAGAGAATCTCTTACTGTACGAATAAAAGAATGAAAATCTAATCAGGCTGAAATTACAAATGTTATTACTGAGATGCAGTAGAAAATGAAAGTTTGGAAAGAGCCAAGATGTCCATCGACAGATGAATGGATAAAAAAGATGTGGTATATATATACAAAGGAATATTATGCAGCCATCAAAAGGAATAAGATCTTACCATTTGCAACAACGTGGATGGAACTGGAGGGTATTATGCTGAGCGAAATAAGTCAAACAGAGAAAGACGTGTATCATATGACCTCACCAATATGAGGAATTCTTAATCTCAGGAAACAAACTGAGGGTTGCCGGAGTGGTGGGTGGGGTGGGAGGAATGGGGTGACTGGGTGATAGACACTGGGGAGGGTATGTGCTCTGGTAAGCGCTG
>NW_027937297.1:0-220 GCF_054177405.1 Leptonychotes weddellii | reverse complement strand
GGGTCTAGTGCCAATACCTTGAAGGGGGTGTAGACAACCAAGATGAGGTTCAGAAAGACCCTGCCCAGGTGCTGGCAGGAAATGAGGCGGGCAGAGCTTTGTCACTGCCTAGTCTGAGTGGGAAGGAGCACGTCCATCCTGGGGCTGGAGGAGCGTGGGAGAGCTGGACCTCAGGGTCACACCTGTGACGGGGCAGGCGACCTCACCAGGAACAACGGTC
>NW_027937296.1:0-220 GCF_054177405.1 Leptonychotes weddellii | reverse complement strand
GGGCGCCTGGGTGGCTCAGTCGGTTGAGCGACTGCCTTCAGCTCAGGTCATGATCCCGGAGTCCTGGGATCGAGCCCCACATCAGGCTCCCGGCTCGGCGGGGAGCCTGCTTCTCCCTCTGACCCTCCCCCCTCTCATGCTGTTTCTCTCTCGCTCGCTCTCTAATAAATAAATAAATAAAATCTTTAAAAAAAAAAAAGTTGAATAGGGGCGCCTGGGT
>NW_027937295.1:0-220 GCF_054177405.1 Leptonychotes weddellii | reverse complement strand
ATCCCAGACCTGTATTTCTATACCCATCTATTACTGAGGGTATATATTGCTAAGCTACCCTCACCACATAATGGTACTCAATTCCCAGTTTGTTCCCACTTTCCCTAATGTCAACTCAGAAAGAGCAACCCATCCCAAACTGATCCCTACATCTCTTAGAGTCTCCCACAAATTATTCAGATCACCCAAATTGTGCAAATGGGCCTTCCCTTTTCCCTCT
>NW_027937294.1:0-220 GCF_054177405.1 Leptonychotes weddellii | reverse complement strand
TAAATAAAATATTTAAAAATTAAAAAAAAAAATAAAAACAAAACAAAACAGAACAAAATGGCAATAAGTACATACCTATCAATAATTACTTCAAATATAAACAGACTAAACAATCAAAATACATTGGTGACTGAATTGATAAAAAAGCAAGACCCATCTATTTGCTGCCTACAATAGACTCCTTTCAGACCTGAAGACATAGGCGGATTGAAAGTAAAGC
>NW_027937293.1:0-220 GCF_054177405.1 Leptonychotes weddellii | reverse complement strand
TTGTTTCTAAATAAAATATGGCTTGAGTTATTTTTACATTCCATTATTTTATTTTTTTTATAAATCTTTCTACCGCTTCTTTTTTAAAAAATTTTTTATTGTTATGTTAATCACCATACATTACATCATTAGTTTTTGATGTAGTGTTCCATGATTTATTGTTTGTGCATAACACCCAGTGCTCCATGCAGAACGTGCCATCTTTAATACCCATCACCAG
>NW_027937292.1:0-220 GCF_054177405.1 Leptonychotes weddellii | reverse complement strand
AGACTTTCCAACAACAGCAATAGCAACAAGGCTTCCAAGGGGCAGTCTTGAATATTATATTATCATGTTTTAGCACTCTTTTTCACCATGGTCCACTTTAGTGGGACAAAAGGCCTGTTACTGGGAAAAGCTCCTCCAAACTGCAGACACAGATCCTAGAAAGAAGTGTCAGGAGAACTCATAATTCGAGCCATAATGCGTTCATGTCATAAGGTCTAGT
>NW_027937291.1:0-220 GCF_054177405.1 Leptonychotes weddellii | reverse complement strand
TTGAAAATAGAGCTACCATACGATCTAGCAATTGCACTACTGGGTATTTACCCCAAAGATACAAAAGTGGGGATCCGAAAGGGTACATGCACCCCTTTGTTTATAGCAGCAATGTCCACAATAGCCAAACTGTGGATAGAGCCAAAATGTCCATCGACAGATGAATGGATAAAGAAAAAGTGATATATATATATATATACATGTACATATATGTGTACAT
>NW_027937290.1:0-220 GCF_054177405.1 Leptonychotes weddellii | reverse complement strand
TGGTGGGAATGCAAACCGGGGCAGCCACTGTGGAAAACAGTATGGACGTTCTTAAAAATGTTAAAAATAGAATTACCACATGATCCAGTAATTTTACTACTGGGTATTTACCCAAAGAATACAAAAACACTAATTTGAAAAGATACACACACCTCTGTTTATTGCAGCATTGTTTACAATGGCCACATCCTGGAAGCAGTCCATCGCTAGGTGTCCATTG
>NW_027937289.1:0-220 GCF_054177405.1 Leptonychotes weddellii | reverse complement strand
TTGAGTTTGTAGGTGTTCAGAATGGTTTGATCCCTATCCAGCTGAATTCCTGAGAGGAGACGAAATCCAGGTCTCCTACTCCTCCGCCATCTTGCTCTGCCCCCCTTGAGCTTCTAATTTAGTAGATCTCTTTGGGGGCAAGAATTTGCATTTGTAACGAGGTCTTAAGTGATGCTGCTGTTACTGGTCTGGGGACCACACTTTGAGAACCACTGTGCTA
>NW_027937288.1:0-220 GCF_054177405.1 Leptonychotes weddellii | reverse complement strand
TACACTCGTCCCAACATCCTAAGCCCTTCCTCACCTCTCCTCCCTATGGCTTGAGCAAGTGCCCTTCTTCTCGGGGTGACACATAACCCCTACACTCCGCTGCAGTGAGAACACTTCCTAGCCTCTCCTGACCCTAAGGAAGCACTTTCCAGCGTCCATCCCTTGCTTCAGGCCAAGTCCTCCAGAGCTGTCCCTTTGCTTCTGAGAGTCCATCGGGCCC
>NW_027937287.1:0-220 GCF_054177405.1 Leptonychotes weddellii | reverse complement strand
TTCAATCTCCTGCTGCCCTAAAACACATAATAGTTACTATTTACTGAGCCTTTTCTCTATAGTCAGGCACTATTCTAAATGCTTTAAATATATTAACTCATTTGATTCCCACCACCCTTAGGTAGTATTAAGATTCTCATTTTCAGATGAGGAAACAGAAATTAAGAAACTGGCTCTGGGTTGTACAAACTACGACGTGGCAGAGGCTGTACTCTTAAGC
>NW_027937286.1:0-220 GCF_054177405.1 Leptonychotes weddellii | reverse complement strand
TTATGGAGATGAGGATGCTGATGCTGACATAATTATACAGTGGGAAATATAGTTCCCAAGAAGCTTGTTATTTACTTGGTGAGATGAAACGAGTATAACCTTTAAGTGCTAATCTAATTATTTCAATTCTTTTTTTTTTTATTCTTATGTTAATCCCCATACATTACATCATTAGTTTTAGATGAAGTGTTCCATGATTCATTGTTTGTGCATAACACCC
>NW_027937285.1:0-220 GCF_054177405.1 Leptonychotes weddellii | reverse complement strand
AAGCCTTCCATCGTCTCAGGTGTAGACATTGACTGTAGGATTTCCTTCACCTGGCTGAGAGCCTGCCCGTCCACGTGTGCCTGCTGTCGTGAGGGGTGTGGCTCCAAGAGAGGATGGAGCGTTCCTCTTGCTCAGTGGCTTGGCTCTGGACGGTCGAGGCTGCTGGTGGGCACTGAGGCCATCGGCTCAAACCTCTGAGTCGGGCCCAGCCGGCCTCGTT
>NW_027937284.1:0-220 GCF_054177405.1 Leptonychotes weddellii | reverse complement strand
TCACCTTTGTGCGGATCTCCACATTTGGAAAATGGGATCAGTCTCTCTCCAATATACTCAATTTAAGGCTTTTAAAAATATTTTAAAGTGCTGTAAATAATTTGAATGGAATCAATATAACTAATATTTAGGAGTGTTTACTGTGTGTTAGTTATTTGATATGTGCGTGTGTGCACACACACAAATACCCATGCACACACGCTTTCCCCCCCTCATTTAT
>NW_027937283.1:0-220 GCF_054177405.1 Leptonychotes weddellii | reverse complement strand
GAAAATAAAGTTTAAAAAAAATTTTTTTAGATTAAAAACATCTGGGGGGATAGAAGTGACACATAATATCGTGTAAGTGTAAGGTGCAGGGGTGCTGGGGGAATGCGCTTCTATATCGCAACATGATCACTACAGCAGCCTTCGCTAACCCCTTTATCCCGTCACATATTTCTCACTTCTTAAAGTTTTTTTTTTTTTTTTATTTGAGAGAGAGGATGAG
>NW_027937282.1:0-220 GCF_054177405.1 Leptonychotes weddellii | reverse complement strand
TACTGGTAGCTGTGCGACAGGGTCCCCGCGCCGCTGACGTCCACCAGGTGGCCCGCAAAGGGGCCCTCGGGCACCGAGCAGCCGCCCCCCGACGCCGCCCGGCTCCTCCTGCCCAGCCGCACCGCCACGAAGCCCAGCACCGACAACAGGAAGAGCGACGACACCGACGCCAAGGCCACCACCAGGTAGACGGTGAGCGGGTCGGCCCGGGCCTCGGCCG
>NW_027937281.1:0-220 GCF_054177405.1 Leptonychotes weddellii | reverse complement strand
ATGACAGACTCTAACAGGTGCCCAGGAGATTGCCTGTAGGGTAGATTCCTTCACACCTGCAGTGGTTTTCATACCATGATGCCTGCCCAGTGACCCATCACTCAGGACCAGACTGGGAGATAAAGGGAAAGCTTGTTGCCCTCAGTGCACTGTAGGATGGCCAGGAGCTCACTTGGAAGGAACCATAGAAGCCATGGGCGCTGCACCTGGAGAGGCCACT
>NW_027937280.1:0-220 GCF_054177405.1 Leptonychotes weddellii | reverse complement strand
TGTGCTCCCTCTCTCGCTGTCTCTCTCTCTCTGTGTCAAATAAATAAATAAAATTTTAAAAAAAGTCATAAACTTTCTAATGCACTTTTTATCAGGGCTAAAGCTTCCTTGATCTCCCCCTAACTGACCCTGCTCTCTTCTTCCTTCCAATTCTCCTATTTTGCACTAAATGATACTATCTTATGAAGTGCCACCATTTTATATGACATTAACACATATA
>NW_027937279.1:0-220 GCF_054177405.1 Leptonychotes weddellii | reverse complement strand
CCTTGGATGTCTTGTATCACTGACTCTCCTCTACCTGTCTACCACCGCTGTCCTGGTCTGGATCTGGTCCCTTCCCTGTGCTCTGTGTCTCCCATCTTGTCCCACCAAACTGGCTCTTGTCCAATTCACCTAAGGCCAATTTGCCTGTAGTCACATGGCCAAAAACCCATTTGCCTAAGGATCAGTTCTCCCAGAGACAGGTGTATCTCAAATTAAGTAT
>NW_027937278.1:0-220 GCF_054177405.1 Leptonychotes weddellii | reverse complement strand
CTTGCTTTACCCAGAGCAAGCAAGTGACCTAATCTCAGAAGTGACATTCGTTACTTTCTTTGCATTTCAAGATTATGTGACATAGCTCCATGAAAAGTGGAGTTGAGAACTTACTAATTCATGTCTCATCCTTTAAGAAAATCCCTGTGGAGACAACTGATTCAGTCATTTAGTTATCTTCCTCTTTCTCCATGTTCATCTATAAAATTATAGTTTAAGT
>NW_027937277.1:0-1289 GCF_054177405.1 Leptonychotes weddellii | reverse complement strand
GGGGGAGACAAGGCAAGGGGGAGACAAGGGGAGGGGGTGGGAAAACCGAGAAATGCCCACCTTCTCCGGATAACTCAGAAGCCACCTCAACCCCTCCTCCCGCCGCGGCGGCGGCGGCCGCTGCAAAACCCTCCCGGTCGCTCTGCACGAAGGCAGCGAGGAGCGAGTGTCGCCTTCCCCTCGCCACCCCAGCGCCGCCGCCGCCGGCGAGCCCCGAGCTCAGTGTCGCTCAAACCTCCCCTCCCGGCCCCGCTGTCCCCGCTCGGCCCTCCCCCCACGCCCCTCGGACCCTTTCAAACCCCCTGGGCTCGCGGCGGCTGTTCCGTGAGCAAACGCTGGCCGCGGCTGGGGCCGGGGCGGCGAGGCTCGGAGCGGGGCGGCGGCGGGGCGCCCGGTACGGTGAACCCAGCAACGAGGCGCGGGCGGGCGCGCAGAGACGCCGGGTCCTCGCGGAGCACGGCCGGGGCGCGGCGGCGGCAGTGGCAGCGGGAGCCCAGGGACCGCTCCATCACTGGCAGCCATGGAGCCCGAGCATTTTCCTCCCTCAGGGCAGGCGCCTCGGCTCGGCACACGTCCTCGGGGAGGAAGGGGCCGGCGCCCGAGCCTCCCCGGAGGGCGGCGGGATGTGCGCTAGCGCAGAGGGGTGCGAGCCACTCCTGTCCTCTTCCTCCGCAGCCGGCTCGTCCTCACCCTGCTGCTCCCGCGGCCCGGGCGGGAGGGGGCCGCAGGCAGCGGCGGCTCCTTCTCGGCGGCGTTGGTGGCCAGACGCGCTGGTGCAAGCGACTGCAGCCGACGCCGTTCAAAGGAACGAGAGGTGGGGTTGGTCGGTGTCGGCAAACGGGGCGGGTGAGTGGGTGGGTGCCGAGGGAGGGCGGCGGGCGGGGAGGGGGCTGTGATGGTTGTTACTAGTGCTCTTCTCCGGCTCCACCGTATCCCCCAGTCTCTCGCGGCATCGAGAGAGGAGGGACCAGCGCCCGAGCGCAGGAGGAGGAGGGGCGACCGCCGGCGAGAGGAGGCGGTGGCGGTGGCGGTGGCGGGGGGAGGGGGCAAGCAAAGGAGAAGGAGGGAAGATGGCGTCTGCGCATGCGCCCCGGCGCCGCAGACATAAAGCCGGATCCGGCAGAGAAGGCGGTGCCGGGGCTTCGGGGCCTTGCCGAGCGCTGGGTCTCCCGACGGAAATTGCCGAAGGCTCGCGGAGGCGCACACGCCGGGGGGAGGGGAAGGGGGGAGGGAGGGAAAGGGGGGGAGGGAGGGGAGGGAGGGAGGGGAGGGGAGGGGGTGGGGAATTT
>NW_027937276.1:0-220 GCF_054177405.1 Leptonychotes weddellii | reverse complement strand
GAAATGTTGCTCTTTTTTTTTCCACAGCTCTTGTAGTGAGATTCCTGACCAAACGGTTCATCTGGGAATATGATCCCACTCTTGGTAGGTCAGATTTTGTTTCCTCCTCCTTTCCAGTCAGAGTTTATGACCCAAAAGAGACAATGACATTTTCTGTTGCAACATTTTGAAGCACCTACCAGCTGTTTGGGGAGTGCCTTATCAAATCATACAAAGAAGT
>NW_027937275.1:0-220 GCF_054177405.1 Leptonychotes weddellii | reverse complement strand
CTTACGTTAAGAAAAATGAAATTCCAATGATTTATCTTAGCCTTTTCTCTTAGGTACTATCAGTAGAGGCAATAAGAAAAAGTAGTTGCTAGGATATTTGACTGTTAGACTACTCATCAGAGCAAAAGATGTTTTGTGGTATTAAAATTATTGATGATGAGATGGGGTAACATCAGGCTAAAACTTTTTTTTTTTTTTTTAAAGATTTTATTTATTTATT
>NW_027937274.1:0-220 GCF_054177405.1 Leptonychotes weddellii | reverse complement strand
TATACGGACACATGGTCGGTATATAAAAGCATAAACGAGCGACATGTATCTAAGTCACTGGTATTTTTCTCAAAAAGAGACAGGGTGGCCCAGATAAGAAGCAGAAAGACGCTTCAAGGAGCCCCCTGACCTAGCTAAGAGTGCCCTACTGATCTCCTCCAAAGACGTGAGAGGGAAGGAAGTGGTCTCAACTGACTGGGGACAAAAGGACTCTGGAATC
>NW_027937273.1:0-220 GCF_054177405.1 Leptonychotes weddellii | reverse complement strand
TCCAAGGATTATTACCAAATGAAAAAAGCAAAGTACAAAAAAGCATACAGAGGCTACCTTTTATATAAGAAGGAACAAAAATAAGAAAATTTGTGCTTATTTTTAAAAAGGAAATATGGGCGCCTGGCTGGCTCAGTCAATAGAGCATGCAACTCTTGATCTCAGGGTTGTGAGTTCAAGCCCCACAATGGGTATGGAGTCTACTTTTAAAAAATACATA
>NW_027937272.1:0-220 GCF_054177405.1 Leptonychotes weddellii | reverse complement strand
TTTTTGTCAATTACTTCCCGCGCTGTGCAGAAACGTTTTAGTTTGGTGTAGTCCTACTTACTTATTTTTGCTTCTGCTGCCTGTACTTTTGCGGTCGGTGAGTTTGTGGTAATCTGTTAGAGCGCGATCAGAAGCTACTAAAAGAAGCATAACTTTCAAACATGTTATTTAATCCTAGCTACCAAGTGAATTATTAGTAGATTTAACATATAAAGAAAAC
>NW_027937271.1:0-220 GCF_054177405.1 Leptonychotes weddellii | reverse complement strand
TTCATCTCCCTCTCCGATTTCCCCCTTCATTCTTGCCCTCTTGTTATCTTTTTTTTTTTTAATCTCTGGTATCTCTTTATTTTTTTTTATTCTTATGTTAATCCCCATACATTACATCATTAGTTTTAGATGCAGTGTTCCATGATTCACTGTTTGTGCATAACACCCAGTGCTCCATGCAGAATGTGCCCTCCTCAATCCCCACCACCAGGCTCCCCCC